>NW_028083841.1:0-647 GCF_014824575.4 Sturnira hondurensis | reverse complement strand
CAAGAAAATGTCCAGATAAAATAGGACAATGGGAAGGATCTGAGTCAGGTCCTTGGCTCGAAATAATGGAATCAACAGATAAAAAAATCTATCAACTGAATCCCATAAACAGGACACAATGGAAAACACCTTCCAGAACCTCAGTTATCGTAAAGCCCTAGAACCAAATCCACGTAAATCTGCACCTGAGGCCACGGTGAGGGAAATAAAATCACTTTGTAGAGACCCTGTGCAAAGTCCAAATGAAGAAATAAACGGTAGATTTCGACTGGGTTTTTTTTGTGTGTGTGTGATTTTATTTGCTGGCTTTCCTACGCAGGGGAGGGAGGGGGAGAAACATCCACGTGCCAGAGAAACAGGGACTGGCCGCCTCTCGCACGTCTCCAAATCGCGACCTGGCCTTCGACCCACGCGTGGGCCCTGACTGGGAGCCCCGCGGGCCACCTCTCAGTTGGAAGGCAGGGTTTCCATCCGCTGAACCACACCAGCCGGGGCTGAAAGACATAACTTAGATTGTAAATCTCAATCGTGTATAAAAGTGTCAGTTATCCGCGCCCCGCCAAAACGGTTTGTGGATTCAATACAATTCAAATTAAATGACCGCCCAGGCTGGTCCAGGTCCCTCAGAGAGTTCCCGAGCAGCCCCG
>NW_028083840.1:0-905 GCF_014824575.4 Sturnira hondurensis | reverse complement strand
CTCTCTCTAAAAGTAAATAAATAAAATCTTTTAAAATTTTTTGAAGATATGAAATTATGGATAATGTTTACTATTAATTATATATATTTCTAAGTTTCTATAGTAAACACATCACCAAGAAAAAGTAATTTTTTAACAAAAACATGATAAGTATAAAGCAAAGCACAACTCAAACTGGCAAAGCGTTTTCTAGTTTTCTACTCATTCTCCCACTCTCTAGTAAGGACTCACAAGGATCCATGGGACAGGATGGCTATAAATGGCCAAAAAAAGTTTTATATTGTTATATGTATTGTTATAATATATGTAAGTTTATATATATATACATAATTTTTGTTGGCCTTCTATTATTCTTAATAATTGATTACAGAATATAACTATTAAAAAAGTTTTTTTGATACATAAAATGTAGGTAAATGGTTTCTTTAAGGCACAATCCCAAAATTATTTGTGGTGCTATCACAAGTGTTTATTAATTTTAAAAGTTAAAATTAAGTTCAGAAAGATCATGTTATAAACCTTTAATAAAACATCATCTAGATCTTTCTCTTTTTTTAAGATTTTATGTATTTATCTTAGAGGGGAAGGGAAGGAGAAAGAGAGAGAGAGAGAGAAATATCAATGTATGGTTGCCTCTCGTGCATCCCTTGCCAGGAACCGGGAACTGGCCTGCAACCCAGGCATGTGCCCTAACTGGGAATTGAACCGCGATCGTGTGGTTCGCAGGCCCGCACTCAACCACTGAGCTACACCAGCCAGGGCATAGACCTTTCTTAAACAAGTATTTGTTACTCAGCTCATGTTTCCCAATAAGCATTCAATTAAAACACATAACATGATTTTTCTTTAAAGAGATATATTAAGGGACAGGAGGGTAGGTGACTTGTGGCACACAAAGATTAGCT
>NW_028083839.1:0-1248 GCF_014824575.4 Sturnira hondurensis | reverse complement strand
TTCACACAGCTCAAATGTCAGAGAAGTTATGAAAGGGGAGTCATAAAGTCCTTTCAGCCATCCCTGACCCTCACCCCCTGTCGGCCCCCCCATACACACACACACACACACACAGATAACAGGTGTTGTCATTCCAGTGAGACCCTCAGAGACAATCCGTGAATATTCAAGGAAAGGATTTTTACAATTAATTTTAGAGAGAGCAAGAAAGGGGGAGAGACACAAGGAGGGAGTGGGGGGAGAGAGAATGAGAGACAGACAGACAGACAGCAAGAGACATCGACTTGTTTCCCATTTATTTACACATTCATTGGTTGCTTCTTGTATGCACCCTGACAGGGAATTGAACCTACAACCTTGGTGTATTGGGATGACACCCCAACCCACTGAGTGGCCCAACCAGGCCTGGTACACTCTTTTTTTTTCCCACACAAAGAATAGCCCAGCCTCCATACTGTTTACTTTGAACCTTGATCCTATAACAAAAGATCTTGGAAAAATTTCCCACTTAATCTCTATCGAACTTCCTCTTCCTCTTTTTAAAATTGTAGTAAGAACTCCTAACAGCGCACTTCCACCAAGATGGAGGCATAAGTGGAAACACTGTGCCTTCTCCCACAACCAAGGAGAAGAACCATGTTCTCCATGGTTTGGAGAACAAAGACACAGCCTAAAAACAGAAAATTGAATTGTACAAAAGTCCAACAACAACTAACCGTTCAACGGGGATGGTAAGAGGGGCAGAGCCAGCAGCGGAGCAAGGTCAGGTAAGAGAGATCCCCAGACCTAGGCCCGGGGGAAAGTGGCCCGGACCCAGTCGGGGTGCGGGGCAGACTGACCAGGGTCGCACATTTGCGCACAGTGAGACTGACCACGCAGGCCCCAGGGGGAGAGGGCTGCCGGCGGTGGCACACTCGAGTGCAGTGGGACAAAATGGGTGGGCCCGGTGACGGTGGCAGCTGCGGCACCTGTGGGGGCCAGGGCGGGAGGCGGCAGACAGGACGCCATTGCTCCTCTCTGACTGCACCCCCACAAAGAGCGTCACAACCCAGCACCTCAGTTGCCCTGCTCTGGTGAACACCTAGGGCTCCGATCCTGCTACGGAACAGGCACCAACAACCCAAAAGATGTCGCAAGAAGAACTGAAAGTCCCAGAGCTGATGACTCTCAGCCACCGCGAAATTGCCAGCCTCTCAGAAACTGGGACTCAAATCAATGGAATGGACCAGAAGGAAGAACGAAACATCG
>NW_028083838.1:0-2094 GCF_014824575.4 Sturnira hondurensis | reverse complement strand
AATTTTATCCTAACTGTTCTTGGAAAATCTTCCTTCCTTCCTTCCTTCCCCCCTTCCTTCCTTCCTTCTTTTCTTCCTTCACTGTTTATTTATTTTTATTGTTGTCCAAGTACAGTTGTCTCTATTCCACCCCCCAACTCCTCCTCACCCCAGATATTCCCACTCCCCACCCACCTTTGATTCTACTCCTCTTTGGTTTTGTCCATGAGTACTGTGTACAAGTTTCTGACAACCCCTTTTCCCTCCCCCCCATTATTTCGTCCCACCTCTCTTGCATTGACTGTCAGTTCATTCTTAATTTCAATGACTCTGATTATATTTTGCTTGCTTTTTTGTTTTGTTGGTTTCACAGTAAATGAGAGGGTCAAAAATATGATACATATACATGATGAAATAATATGCAGCAGAAAGAAAGAAGAGTCCTATCCTTTGCCAAATCATGGATGGAACTGGAGAGCATTATGCTAAATGACATAAGCCAGACAGTGAAAGAGAAATAACACATGAATTTACCTCTAAGTAGAAAACAATTCTGTATCTCAGGTCAAAGTTCCACATTGAAAGGACCAGGGACATAGGCACATTACCTTGTAAAAGAATATGCAGGTCAAATGAAATAACAATAGTGAAAACTGTTTGCATAATAAGTTTATACCACAAGAATAATATATAATCTATGATTGTGTTATTCAGTTAAAATGACACACAATAATATAAGCAAATATGTGATAGAGGTATTTCTCTATCTGGGAGAAAAGGGGAGACTTGTATTATCAAATGTATTTAAACTGGTTTAAAATTCAACAGGTAAAAGTAAGAATTAAAGAAGGGAATATTAGATTCTTCACTACTGTGATGTATCCTCAAATCAAGGAGTTAGGAAAGTGCAGGAGGGTTAGGGAACATGAATGAATTCAGTGATAAAAGCTATGAAAGTGTTGGTCTGGTTCAATGTGTACATCTTGTCAGGAGCTAAGTTCATGTCTTATGCCCCCAAGACTTGTCTTTACTTATTGAATGGAAAACAATATAAAATTATATGATCTGGCTTTCATGGTTGTTCTACATCTGTCCATAATTTTATCTCTTACAACTTTTTGATCAATGACAGCAGTGTTTAGGCAGATCATCTCTATGTTTGATCTCTGTTATTGATCAAAACAATATTTATTGTCTTCCCAATTCTTTATCTTACAATTCCATCAGGGAACTTTCTTGTTGCAGTGACTATTAAAAGAAACAAGTCCCTTGGGAATCCCATCTATTTCTTCTATCTGTCCTTTGCTGATGTCTGCCTTTGTAGAACCACAGCCCCAAGATTGATTGTGAATGCCCTTTCTCAGAAGAAGAACACTTCCTACAATGAATGAACACTTCCTACAATGACTCAAGTCTTCATAATTCATTTCTTTGGATGCATTGAGATCTTTATGCTCATCCTCATGATCTTTCATTGCTACATCACCATTTGTAAGCCCTTGCAATACCCAATCATCATGAGCCAGAGAGTGTGTGGTGTGTTGTTGATTCTGGCCTGATGGAATCTTGTATCCACTCTTCAGCACAGATTTTTGTAGCTTTGCAATTGCCCTTTTGTGGCCCCAATGTGAATGACCACTACTCTTGTGACTTGCACCCCTTGTTGAAACTTGCCTGCATGGACAGATATGTGATAGATTTGCTGGTTGTCTCTAATAGTGGGGCCATTTGCATGGTGAGTTTTATTATGCTGCTTATCTCCTATGTTTTCATCATGTACTCTCTGAGAAACCACAGCATAGGAGGAAAGTGAAAATCCCTTTCCACATGCACATGCCACTTTATCGTGGTTGTCATATTCTTTGTTGCATCTGTATTGATATATACACACCCACCAACCACGTTTGCAGTAGACAATATGATAGCTGTATTTAATACCATTGGGACATCCTTGCTCAACCCTGTGATCTATACATTGAGAAATGCGGAGGTTCAAAATGCCATGAAAAAGTTATGATGTAACAAAGTAAGACTTCAGGTAATAAATTCTATATGGGGACTCTAATATATACTTCCTTAATATCTTAGTTTTGTTTCATGGGAAGGAAAGGTAAA
>NW_028083837.1:0-1016 GCF_014824575.4 Sturnira hondurensis | reverse complement strand
ATTTTCTGAAGATCGCCTGTATCATGAAACAAACAGGGAAGAAGATAGGTGCGAATATTTATGGATTGCCCAGCATGTACCAGGCTTCTCATATGATCAGAAGGCATTTGTGGTGTTCCTGAATGTGTTTCTCACCAGCATGGAAATGTAGAGTTACAGCACAGGTGAACATATTCCAAAATTTGATTAACTGCTCAGTTTTCCAGAGTTCAGGTCGTGATCCCAGAAAGTCAGGAATCACACAGGAAGGAATGAATTAGTTGTAAACTGCATGCTTTATTGATACGAGATTTCCAAAATAACATTTTGACTCCATTACATTTATATGAGAGTGCAGCAGAGTACAAATAAATATGATAATGTCGTACATAGCAGCTCCTCTCCTGGTCCCAGAAGAGGCATGAAGCTTTGAGGGAAGCCACCTTGCATTGGGTCCTTTCCTCCCCTCCCTGGAAAGGCTAGACTTTAAATCTCCCCACTTCAGGGTAGAGATTAGAGGGTACCTCCAATGCTCTGTCCCCTGGAAAACACTCCCTCAGCCAAGTTCTAAGAAGCCTCATAAGGACACCTTGACCATACTTTGGAGTTCCCTCGCCACCCCCAGTTCCTCCATAACTAGCTGTCTACAGTACATCAACCCCTTCAGTTGTAACTTGGACCCTGATAGTTCTTCTGAGTGCTTACATGCCACCTATGTTGCAACTCATGGGACCCAGATTACAGAGGGGAGAAGCCTAAATATCAAGGTTAATGCCAGGAGCTTACTCATTGTCACAGTGAACCTTATTCCTTTTTGTTTCACCTGGACCAGGTTTGGGGACCAGGGCAGTGCTGGGATGCACAATATCCAAACAGCCAGTGTATGTGGCTTCTGCAATGAGTGACGTCATCTCAGAGCAATGCTCTGTGACTGTGTGTCTTGCAGGGGCAAGAGCAGAAGCAGGAGAAGAGACTTGGTCTGTCGCCCTCTTGGTGGCAGGGACATGCACTGCTTGTAACCCCACCTTCCAGTGAGA
>NW_028083836.1:0-2425 GCF_014824575.4 Sturnira hondurensis | reverse complement strand
ATCATGGACTTCCGACCATGCTTAGGGGCCAAAGGTAGAAAACTGAGGCAGCTTTCGCTACCAGAGACAAGCCTTTGTCTCCTGTGGCTCGCACTCTGGAAGTCGCTCACTCATCCTTAGCCATGGGGGGTGGTTATAACTCCTGAAAACATGCAGAGGGTCCCTAACAAGAAGTTGTTTGTATAAGTCTCATATGACATGAACAGTATATAAAATGCTGAAATGTCGGCACCATGTTTGATCACAACTTTGGATAAATTGAGAAAAAGTGAAAGCATGCATTCAAATTCAAATGCATATCTTATTTTTAGATAGAGGGAAAGGGAGGAAGAGAGGGGAACATCAATGTGTGGTTGTGTCTTGTGGGCCCCCTTCTCAGGACCTGGCCTTCAGCCCAAACATGTGCCCTGACTGGGAGTTGAACCAGTGGCCCCTTGGTTTGCAGGCCGGCATCCATCTACTGAGCCACACAAGACAGAGTTGATATTCAAGACTTTTGCTTTTATATAACCTGTGTGTGTTGCATTATATACAACCCAATGAAATACCCATTAGTGATATATAAAAGAAGCCAGCCCAGTAGATCATGGAAGGTGTTCCTTTCTGAGGGGAAGGTGTTTGACCACAGCCCTTTAGGTCTAATCTGGCTCTTCCTATTCCTTCTGGATTATGAAATAATCGGGTGCTGCTTTTCCAGGATGAGTTCCTCCCAAATCATATGTGTTTCCTCCACTTTAGGCCTCGAGTTACCTACAGGAGTTAATTTCTACCCTTCCTTCCCCTTTTCAATGGACGGCCCACATTTAGCATCTTGAGAGCTGGTGTGTCTGATCCTGTGATCCCCTTACCACAAGTGCTGAGAAGATGTATGTCCTGGTTCTCCCTCTGGGTCTCCCA
Organism: Sturnira hondurensis; assembly: GCF_014824575.4. NCBI lineage: Eukaryota > Metazoa > Chordata > Mammalia > Chiroptera > Phyllostomidae > Sturnira > Sturnira hondurensis. The sequence goes on along the minus strand of NW_028083836.1, from coordinate 1,528 downwards.
CTGTGCCAAGCACCACTGTACACCAGCCAGCAGTGGTACAGGGCCTTGTCCTCAGGCGGGGTCCCCGACAGGGTCAGGGCAGCTTTGCCCCTAAGGATGGAGCCTGAGAACCGGACAGGGGTCCAGGAGTGTTTACTGTTTGTATCATAAATCAGTGTCACCAGTACTTGGCCCGATTTCTGCTGGAACCACTATGGCTGGTGACGGCTCCAGTGATGGAGGCACAGGTTAGAGTGACTGTCCCTCCTGGGGACACAGTCAGGGACGGCTCCTGACTCACCACAGCCTGAGACCTGGACCCTGAAATAAAAACAGACACATGCCAGGAATGAAGAAGAAGACAGAGGGATCCCTCCAAAGGCTGGTCTTGGAAGCATCCCAGGACCTGGGCAGAGGGTGAGGACGGGGAACAGGAGGAGAGGAGTCCAGGCCATGGTGGACATTTTCCAAATCTCTTGGCCTGAGGCTGGTGCTACTCTCTGGGTGTCCCTTTATCTCCTCCTCAGCTCCCTGGGTGAGGGGACTGTTCGGTGGGGCATCATGCAAATAGGAGCCCACAGCACCATCCAATTCTGGGTCCTGGGCCCAGTTAATAGTTCTGCTCTCAGGAGGAGACTGGGTTTGTTGTGAGCTCTCAGCCTGTCCCTTGAGAGGAAGCACCTGCTGTCACTCTAACTCATGCAACAAATGTGGGCAAGGGCCCATTGAATTAGAACCATTTGGGTTGGTTTCAGACCTTGCATCTCTGAGAAGACCCACAGCGCCCCCTGGTGACGTCCTCCACAGATTACTCATGGTGGTGGGAGCTGTGCAGTAGGAATGGTAGCCCAGTTTTCATTTCAATAATCAATCAATCTATAAACACATAAAAACAAATAAAATAATCGATAAACTTTATGTATGCTTGATCTCTCCCTTGGTTTATAAAATTTCATCTTTGGTATTTTTTATTTCTACACTTCCATTTGGTGTCATTTTATCATGTCTCCTTCTATTTGACTTTCCTTTTTCATTTCTTGCAAAAATGTCTGTAGTTGCTGGTTACAGAGATTTTATGACTATTGCTGAAGAATTCTGTCACATAATTTCATTATCTGAGTCATTTCTGTGTTGCTTTCTGTAGACTTTCTTAGTGTCTTCAAGTTTTCATTTTCCTGGTTCTAGATGCAGGGCATTGGGACACCACCTTTGGGGCCCCTGAGCCCCATTCCCTCTGTTCTCCATCAGGCTGCCTTCCTGCTGAGCTGCAGCAGAGAAGGTCAGGGGGCAGATGTTCAGCTCCCATTGGCCCCACCAAAGCTGGAGCACTGACTCCCCTGCTTTGACACCTTCCTGGGGACAGTGGTGCGCTGAATGTCACACGCTGGTTCCCTTCAATTAGAGTGAGTGTCCAGCCCACAGCTGGGCCTCGTGGACACAGGGAGGGAAGCACAGGGAGGAGGGGAGCTGCTGTGCTCAGATCATTTGCTGCCCAGTCCCCCACTGGGTCTTTCTGGCATCACTGACACAAGGAGGGTTGGGGGTCCCT
>NW_028083835.1:0-911 GCF_014824575.4 Sturnira hondurensis | reverse complement strand
AGGGCAGGCCTGGGTGTACTTTTCCTGACTGTCACGGAGGAGGGAGCTCCCCGAGCAGGGGTGAAGGAGCCTTGGGCCGAGGGCTGTGAGCAAGGGGAGCAGGGTGGGGGGGTGGGGGGGAAGTGTGGTATCCAGGCCCCCACATGCCTGGCTGCGGGGCCGCAGCTCCCAGAGCCCACCAGCACCCGGCCACGGTCCCTGACCGCTCCTCACCTGACAGGCCCCCTCCCCACACACAGGGGCCAGGATGGTGGGCCTCCCCCAGGTCACTCAGGAGCCATTAATGGCCCTGAGCCCAGCTCCCCGATGGCCGCACAAGTCACAGTGCAAGTCACAAGTCCTCCCACACTATCGCCCTTTCTCTGGAACCACGTGTGTTCTTGCTCCGAGGCTGAGCCTCTCTTCCTGCCGGGGAACAGCCTGGTTCGGGGAAGCATCCCCTCCTGGAAGTCTCCATCTGCAGAGCTAGGGATGGAGAGGCAGCGCCCTACCACCACCTCGTGCTGACCGCGGACGGTAGGCCAGGCCCCTGTTCGGCACCGCCCGGTGGGGCCTAGGACTGGGGGGCAGGACTGAGACTGTATTCCGCGTGTGAGCCGGGGCTCCCGCAAGCCCGTGGACACGTCCCTCCGTGCACGTGAGTGTCTGTACGTGTGTGTCCCACGGAGGCCGGAGTGCACCTCCGGGGAGCAGGGCGTCTGTGGCTGGTGGGTCCCCCGCCCCCGGCGGTGGAGCGGCGCCCCAGTGCCAGGGCTGGGGCTGCTGCGGGCTGGGCTGGCTTCTTTATGAATCCGTGTTGTGAGCCGACTGGGGAGTTCACGTCGTGAATCTGGCCATCTGCCCCCGTTTCCTCTGTGCTCCCCGGGAGGAGGAACACATGTTAAATAGTTGCGGTTGTGCTGCGTTAGGTT
>NW_028083834.1:0-918 GCF_014824575.4 Sturnira hondurensis | reverse complement strand
AGCACATTTTTTCACACTTCTCATTCATTCATTCCCATTTTCACTCATTTATTCTCATATCCATCTATTTATCCAGCACTACGGAGTCCTCCTACGAGGCCTTGAACTGAATTCTGGATACACACACACACGGCATGCTGTCTTCCCCCCATGCCCAGAAGCCTGCGGCTAAGGAAAGAGATGCCTGCGAACCAAGGATTTCGCCAGATGAGTGACACCTGTGTGTGGGGCCACACAAGAAGCTCCAAATGCAGGACCCTCCCCAAGGAGGCGGGCCTCATCCTTCCAGCCCTGCCGCATGCCGCCTCCTCCAGGCAGCCTTCACAGGCTCCTCTCAGCATAACACAAGCATTCCCTGTCCAGGGTTCCCATAACCCATGGCCACACTTCCCAGTGGGTTACCCAGTCTCCAATCTCTTCTCATCCAGGGTCTCACCGAGGGCAAGCAACAGCTCACAATCACAGGTGAGCTTGACCCCCAGTGAGTCCTCAATGCACACTCATCGAACGAAATCCCTGTCGACACACAGGAGAAGGCCCCTCCTTACAGGCCCCTGATGCGGCTTCTGACCAAGAGGAGGGGTGGCTGCAAAGCCCAGGCGGTCGTCTGGTTGCAGCAGAATAAACAGTGACGTCACAACAGCCACTGTGCTAATGATGTCACATGCATTCCCCATTACCCCCATGAGAGATACGATCCATCGCCCCAATTTTACAGGTAAGGAAACTGAAGCTCAACACAAGGAATGACTTGCCGAAGGCAAAGCAGCTAGTCACAGGCAGTGTCAGAGCTGAACCAGGGTCCAGGGGACTCCAGACCCCTTCCCCACTGGGAGGTGTGGCCCCTTTACTGAGGCCTGGATCCTCAGTATCCAGGGGCAAAGCAGGGGCACCCAGGGCAGGCAGCAGTGAACTCTG
>NW_028083833.1:0-911 GCF_014824575.4 Sturnira hondurensis | reverse complement strand
AAGAGAGAGGCTCACAGCAGGGTTGTTTCCTTGAGACTGTAATGCCGGAGAGCAGGAAAGAGGGCCTGCAGGGAACAGGAAGGAGAGGACCCCACCCGATAAGGCGTTATTAAGTTGGTCACCACTGGGAAGGACAGGTTGCTCGGTCCCACAGTCCTTCTGAGTCACTTTACAAAATGCTTCTCAGGACTGTCCCCGCTGGGTGAAGAGAATGGGGGGAGGGGCATCACCTTCTATCCCATAGGGTGTTAACTTTGTACACTTCTGGTTACACAAGTGTGACTGCCCAGGAGTGTGACACCCATGAAAGAAGCGCTGGGACAGGGCACGAGAGAACGTGGCCCAAAGCGGAGCCAAGCCCTCTGCGCACAGCGGGTCGAAGCTTAGTAGGCTTGGTCCTGCCAGCGGCAGCTGGAGGGGAGGGAGGCCGCAGAGGACCCTGCGGTCCACCCCAGGAGTGTGCAGGCGGAGCCCAAGCCCAGCTCAAAGGTGGACGCATTCACCCCGGAGGGACGCGTCCCTGCGCCTGCAGAGTCCACCCTCTCCTAGGAATGACCAACAACCAACTTGCACAACAGGGTGCCGAGTGTGCCGCCACGGGCGGATCGCTGTCAACGTCTGGTTGCTTTGTGGCAAGCACGGCTCTACGTTGAGCGCTTCACCTCGAATTTGCTCACCTAATTCTCAGGCAGTCCTGCGGAGGGTTCCTGCTACTGCCGCCATTTCACAGAAGAAATGGGGACACACCGCCCATTATGCAGTAGCTAGTGGCGGAACTCAGATGCAAACGTTTCCTCCCCTTTGGGGTTTTCGAAGGAAGTAGGCACTGGGTCTGATGAGGGGAAGGGGCCAGGGCAGTCCAGCCTTGGTTGGAATCATAGCCCTTTGTATCTTTTCAAAAGATTCTTTTT
>NW_028083832.1:0-74374 GCF_014824575.4 Sturnira hondurensis | reverse complement strand
CTTCAAAACTTTATCCTTTCTCCCAACTCTGTGTCTTACATTCATGCCCATTGAAGTCTTAAAAAAAGGCACCTTCACTTCACTGCAGGAGTTCCAGTGTCTCTCCCTCAACAGGTAGGTCAGACCCTCACTCGATTTATTCAGCTACATTCTGGACCTCCAAAACAGACCATCCTGAATGGCACCTTCAGGACCCCTTGAAACGTTAAAACACCTAATAGCTTAGCACATCTCAGGTTTTACAATTTCTCATCTGACTCTGAGCAGACTCCATTCCTCCATGACTTTCCTCTGTCTTCACCTCTGCTTACACACAATTAGTTCTGGACAAGTCCCCAAGGATCTCTCACATATACCAGAGGCCACCAAGAACCAGAAAGGAAATAGAACCAGAAAAAAAGATTTACTTCTCTTTTCTTAATTCTGGTGGCATGTTCTTTAAGGACAGACATGTGGAATTTGAAAAAACAACAGAGAAAACCAAGAATGAGGACAGTGATGTCTGCCCTGAGCTGCAAGTCAAAGTGGGCTTGAGAGAGGCTCATTCAGTACATGCCTGTGGGTGGCTGACATCACAGAGACCTGCATGTTCACTAGCGTAGTTTCAGTTAATGACAGAATGTATTTTAAAATCTCTGTGATCTGGTTTCTTGAAGGTGCAGGGAAAATGTATGTGGAATGAGAACACTGTTGATGGTAAGGGCACTGTGGAATGTTGCCCTTTCATATTGGCAGGTCCTCATAGATTCTGAGGCAAGGCTGCATTAACGAAATATGAGGCCCCGCAAGGATCAGGGAAGTGAGGTTATCTCCTGTTGTGAATATCAAGCTAGAAGAGGAAGACAATGTAAACCTATTTTTAAATTGCAAAGTAAGAACAATTACAAGTTTAAAAATATGTTAAGGATGAACACTTTAAGTGAGATGACTTGATTAGCTACTTACTGGGAAGGTATATTAAAGTAAAAGATTCATCAAACAAATTTAAAAATAAAAATAAGACTATATTAAAAACCATGCATTAGGGCAATGAGACAGAACTCAACACCTCTGGTTAAAAGGCTGGAGATATTTTAGAGCAGAAGGATCCACGGGCATCTTTGTTTGCTAATTGACTTTACACAAAAGAAAAACAGAACTTTGAATAAAATCCTGACCAGAGGTCCTTACTTTTTGTATGAAAAGGCCCCCAAACAAGGTAGGTTTCACTCTTCCTCAGACATGGGGCAGAGATACACCAGGAAAATGGAAATTTAAAGTAATGGGTCCTGGTATTTGAGACAGGTATTCTTTGGTGCTCAACACTGGCAAAAAGTGCTCAGAAAGACTTGTATGTATTTCCGAAGACCAGATAAAGAGCCGGGAAATTGCAATCACATTTCTAAAGGAACTATGTAAAAACTAGATGTCAGAAGTTTATAGTCTGAAAAAAACTATGGAAGGATTTCTAACTCTGGGAACTTGAAGGCCTCTGAGTTGTAACAAAATGGCTTCTTCACAGTGGAGGGAATCACAACTAAGTCCCTTTCCATGAAACCCAGTTTGCATTTCCATCAGGTCCTGCAATAATGAAGGGGAAAGAGGGAAGGGTTTTCAGGAACCAGTATAAAGGACACATGGAGAAAACCAAGGGGTGTAGGGTCACAGTGGGAAGTGGGGATGCCTAGAGTTGGGTCCACCCTCTGGTGGTGCCATTACAAATTGCAAGTCCCAGTAGGTCAAGCCATTATTTTTAACCCAGGGTTACTCTTAGGGGGGGAACAAGGAAAAGCATTATCAAGCGAATATGCAAGGTTCTTTGTTCAAAAGTCAAAAGAACTTCAGAACTGCGAAAGTGGAGCAGTAAACCTACAGCAGGTTCTTCTAAGTGACTGCACAGATTTTGAGCCCATGGAGCTGGTCCTCCCAAGCAGGGCAAGTGTGCGTGTTCATTCCCCCACGTGAATTCCATGAGAAACTCAGTCCTAAAATACTTAAAGACCTGCAGTTACTGTTATTTATACTGGTACTCACTAGAGGCTTCCCACTATAGAGGAGCAATATATCAGGTTTTCTAAATGCCTTAAGAGACACGGGCCCTCTGAAGGGTGGAAGTGGGTGACTGCCAATGTTGATTTTCTCAGACAATGATATAAGCGATGACAGTGACACCAACAACAGAATTGGCTACTCCCATTCCTGCCAGATCAAAGGTCTTCCCTCAGTGGCCATGGATACAAAGCACTTTTGCACAGACAAATATCCCACTGTCTGTGTGACATATGCTGCCTGCCCCTTTAAAACCTGCTGTGTGGTACATATGGACTGGTTGTTCTGGGACTATGAGATGCACAGACACCAGATGTTCTCTTGGCTGTCAGGCAGCTAAAAAGTGTACAGCTGCAAGTGGCAGAGTGTGTGGGAAGCCACTTCTCAGGTGCTTCTCTGTACCTCTTCTGATTCCTCTTGGCTACAAAACATTGTTCATTGAAACTCTCAATATGGAAATCTAGCTGTAGAAGGGATTTTTCGGAGCCCCGCCACAGATGGCATGCTCCAATTAGCACCACTTGATGAATCTTCCCCTGACCCTCGGATCCTCTGTATAAAGTTGGTTCTTATGCTTGAAAAGTGCTGAGTAAAACTAATTTCTAATGTGAGATTATTTTTTCTTTGCTCATGTTATGAGATTTTTTAATAAGAAGTTAGGTAAAAATGTAATAAAGCTTTTATAAGGACCTGCTCCCACTCATTTTCTCTCTCTCTGAGAGAGAACAGGTCCACCACCCAGCAAAGCCATGGTTTTCTTAGCAGACTTCTATGAACCTCAGTGACCAAGGATGTCTCTGGGCTGAGGGAGGAAATGGGAGTCGAGATGCGTGTGGGCAGGGAGGTGGGTCTCAATCCTGATTTTAGGCAGGTCAGCTGAAAGTAGCAAAACCACTAGGTTCCCCCACCACATTCAGCTGAAGGAGGAGCAGCTGATATCTGATTGTTTGGTGGTGTGAGGGCTTCCCCAAATGTGAATGGTATGCTTTTCAGAAAAGAATGGCTGAGGCACAGAAAATTAAACTTGTTTTTATATTCTGTATTTCATGCTCATTTCTTGAGTACCTGTATTATTTCCTGTATTCCAGACCTTGTGCTAAATTCTTATAAAGTTGATCTTATTCAGGCTTTTCCAACACCCCTATTAATTTATACTTTTAATTATTCCATTTTTAGATTAATGCTAATAGGACAAAGGACCACATACACAGAAAGTGAGGGGGATGGGGAGACTACAAGTTAGCTGTGTTCTAGTCTGAGTCTATAAATCCCACATTTCTCCAAGTTATTTATTTACAGTGTGTCTGTTTGTCTTGAGTAGATCTTAACTTCCTGGGGGGCAGAGACTCAATGTTATTTGGGTAGGAATCCCTGGCCTGTGGTAAACCAGATATGATAAATGAGTTTTAACCTAGCAAACATGTAGGATCTGAACCTTGCAGAAGAAAAAATCAGTTCTGATTATGGGAGCAGCATGAGATAGAGCCTGGCATTGGGGTTAGATGTGGTTCTTGGGGTTGAGGAGCTGGGCAGAGCAAAGGACATCTAGGAGAGGTGCCGCCAATGCTTGTAGAGCTGAGGGGATCACACCTGAATTCACTGGGGGTACAGCAGGGAGTGCTCTGCACTCCTGGGCAGGACATGTGAGTGTTATGCAATAGCCAGTGGGGACAGAGACATTGACACCAGTAGAGGTGAGACATTAAAAAGAGAAACTCTTGGGTAGTAAAATCATCACAGGAATATGCAGTACAGCATGTCATGTACAGGCAATAATGTTGTAATAACTGTGTGTGCTGGCAAGTCTGGTCTTAGACTTATCAGGGGATCAGTTCATAAGTTTTATCAGTGTCTCACCACTTCACTGTACACCTAAAACTAATAGAATATTGAATGTGAAGTATAACTTTAAAAATTACAAGAAAAGTAAGAGCTTTTTCTTAAACCTTACTTAAAAAAAATAAGCTTCAGCTTCAGTGAATAAAAGGGAAACCAGTATTAGCTCAGCACCTGTTCAGCAGAGAGGCCCCCTCAGTTACAGAGCCCTGAGAAACATGTCAGTTTTAAAGGATCAGGCAGCTTTTCTTGCTTGTCTGCTTTCACAGAGTGTAGCATCAGTTACAAAATTTGAGGGCATCTGCCTGAACACAAGAGTGTGTGTTCTCTGAACTGCAGCATGTTGCCTCTGCTGGTGCAGTTAAAGGACAGGGTTTTGAGAAAATGAAATAAAATTTGGCTAATCTGTGGAGAGATGTGATGTGGCAAATAAGAGAAGTGGGTTTTCTTTTTTAAAGAAATAGCCAGTTGCAATAGTTGAGTTACTAATAGACCAAATGCCCAACTACAAGAAATGGGTTGAAACGAACATCGTCAAGCACATCAGTAGTTCTGATGTGAGCAGTGCACCCAAGGTGAATGAGGTGAGAAAGCTCAAGTCACCACTTCTTTTTCTGGGAGATGGGAGCAAGGTAATTAATTATTCTTGAAATTTTAAAAGGCATCTTAGAAATGTTCAAGGCCTTCCTAAAGAAAATAGGGACATAAATACACAACAATATTGCCCAATTCTAAACAAAACAAAAGAAAAAAAACAGGATAAGAAACATTTTGTCAAATATTTTATTTATTTATTTGTTTTAGAGAGAGAGGAGGAGGGAGGGAGAAAAAGGAGAGACACACGAATGTGTTTGCATCTTGAATGCCCCTTAGTGGGAACCTGCCATGTGCCCTATTGGGAATCAAAGCAGCAACCCTTTGGTTCACAGGCCAGCACTCAAATCCACTAAGTCACACCAGCCAGGACAGAAAGAATTGGAAGAAGAGTGGCTGAAACATTCACTTACCTAAAGAGCAGCTCCTTTTCCATCTGTTTAAAAGATTATTACCATAACCAAATACAAATATTAAAATTCTTCTCTAAATAGTAATAAAAGTTTTAGGTATATGAATGAATAAATTCAATTTATTTCACCAGTTTAAATTAATGGTTTTTGCACGTTTGTGGCAGTTTTATTGGCTAAACAATTATTTATTTACTTTTTTGTTTATTTCTTTATGTATTTTTTAACAGAAATTATTGTGGTTATGTAAAGAAGTAATTTGTACAGTGGACTACAATTTAAAAGCAGTTACATATGTGTGAATGATGCACAATCAATAAGATTCTTCTTAAATCTTTATTTCAAAGATTTTTCCCTTTTTTACACTTTGCTATGCAAAGGATTTCTCATTTTTGTACAGAAAATAAGTAACAGTTTTCTAGTAAAATAAAGCAGAAAATTCATGGTCTGGTTCATATACTGAGAATTATAATTTTTTCATTCAAACTTCTCCTCTTGTCTTTCCAGTATATTTTGAAAGAAGGATGTTTAGTGTAAACTTTATTATATCTGTGTAATTCTATTCACCTTTCAACCACCAACAGAGTTTTCCTTACATTTGAATCTTGAAGTGTATCAAAGATGAAGAACTTACTTTCTGCAAGCTGGACAGGTGAGGGTGAAATAGTTCTGCTCATTAGACACTTGTAGTCACACAAATAGTATAAAGATAAATCTCAAAATTCCTCTAATTTCTTCATAAGCCACCCCCACACAACCCCATTTACTTTGCCCAGGTTCGGTCCTCTCGTGATTACCTTTCAAATGGAACCTCTCAATAGGATCAAACAGTTTTTTTCCAAACCCTGGTCATGCCTAGGAGCCAAAGCAGAAAAAGTCAGTGTCAAGTGAATGCGGGGCTCCTTGCTGAAAAGTCAGTAAACATCTCAGGATGGTGAGGGCAGAGTATTAAGCCCACCAGCAGCTCTTAGTGACTGCACAGAGTGTGAATCCATGAAGCTAAACCTCCCCAGCAGGGCAAGTGAATGTGTTCATCCTCCAAGTCAATTTCTCACCAAACTCAAGTCACAAAAGCCACACATACTTACTACTAGTGTCACCCTTAATGGTTTGAACTATAGGCTTTCTTGCTAGAAATAATTAAAAGGGCACATTTTCTAAATGCCTCAGTAGACACATTGGCTCTGAAGGGTGGAAATCCATGCCTAGTAATGTTGATACTCTTCAGACAATGACATTAGTGATACCAGTGACACCAGGGAAAATATCAGCTGCAAGGATGGGCAGTTCATGCAAAGCATTACATCCACATCTGTGACCAGTCAGGGATCTGCCACAAAGTCTGGGCTATGCTGGATGTACCCTGCAGAGTAAAAGACATGTTGTTGTGGTTCTACCTCCATTCAGTTAATGTTAGAAGAATGACAGGTGAATAATGAACCCTCTGGTTTTACCTAATAAGAGAACGACATTCCAAATTCTAGGCTTCAGGGCAAGGTCAGGCTTTGTAAACCAATACTACAATAACTCCTGACTGGCTTTTAACTCCCAGAGGAGTCAGATTGTCTAAATATGGGCTGTAATGTCACAAGGTAGCTAGACCTCCTCAGATTTGGGTTCTATTGCCTACATGGATGTTAAGGTCAAGAAGGAAGAGCAGTGTCCATCACAAATAGAAGTGATAGATCAGATTAGACAAGGACAGGTGGCCCAGGTGATTAGCACCTACTGTTTAAGCAAGGGACCTGTCTCATAGTTTTCACGGTGGAATTACAGGATGTTCACTTTCCCTTTCAACAAAATCCCCACTCTAAGTTCATTCTGGCCCTCAATTCCTCACCCAAACATAAACACCATCAGCCACTATTTTTGCCTCTTTCCTAGCACTTAGGCAACCTACTAACACACAAATCCCCTAAAATACTTCTAACTTGTTGACTCAGCTGAGGCATGTCTTATGTTATGAGATTGATTTTTAGTTATTCACAGCTCTCCAAGGCCATGTGGAAATGGTGGCCCTCAGACCACACTTCGAGAGCCTGCTGCACAAGTATCCCCTGGATTGAAATAGAGACTGGACATCATTAACCTTCAATCTTTTACTCTTCCTCAAGCCTGGCTTCATTGCCCACTTTTGCCAGGCTCCATTGCAACTCCTTTGCTAGCCTTACTACTACACCCTCCAAATTTCTCCCTAAATAAATTTTCTGCATTTGCAGTGCCCCTGATCTCACAAACCTTCATCACTCCTCAAAATTCTAGTCCCCAACAGGATGCTAATCTCATCTCTCCTTTTATTCTTATCCCATGCCACCCATGTCTCCTGTTTCATTTCATTTTTTCCAATACTTATGGTTTTCTCTCTTACACTAATCTTAGAACACCAATCTGAGTCTTAAAAACCTTACTCTTTTTGCCAACCCTGTGTCTCCCCCCACATACTCATCCTAGTTGGGGGGAACAGCTCCTCTCTCTTAACTGCACAAGCTCCAGTGGTCCCTCCCTCATCACTTAGATCAGCCCCTCACTTGTAGCCTCTGCCCCATCCTGAGCTTCCTTAATTCACCAAACGCTCCTCCATCAACTTCTTATCTCCTCTTCAATCCATACTATGCCTTATACCGAAAACCCGTATGTGTCGTACTTTCCAATCAGGATTCTGAGCAGATCCTATTTCTTTTTGACCACCCTGTATGCACATGTCTGCCTACACACAATCCACCTCTGACAAGAGGATTCAGTCTCGTGCCTCAGAGGACACAAGTAAAATGAAAAAGTGGATTAGAAAAGAGACTCATTTTTCATTTCCCATGTTTTGATTATATACAATAAAGACAGGTGTGTGGGCTCTGTAAACACAACAGAAATCAAAGAAAAAGACACAAATTTGTTCCCTTAGTTCCATGCCACAGGACCCAAAAAACAGAGCCTCCCGGATCAGGCTGTGGGGGCTGATGACAGAGGGACCTGCATTTTACTAGACTTTCTGGAGTTCATGCCAGAGTAGTTTTCAAAACTCCTTAATCTTTTTCTTGAAAGTGAGTGAACATTTGTGTATAATGCAAACACTGGTGTGGGGTAGGCCACTACAGAGGTGCAGAGGTTCACACCTTCTCTTTTTATCAGATTCTAAGACAAAGGCCACTTCACAGAAAACACATCCTAAGAGCAATCTTGTCAGTCAGGTCATCTTTGGCTGTGAACATCAATTCAGAAGGAAGACAGGACAACCAGAAAGAGTCACTTGGAAAATTACAGCCAGATTATTTTTAATTGAAAGATTTGAAACTAAGGGAAGGATGGGCACTGTTAGCAAGGTGAAAAGATCTTCTAATTACAAGTAGATGATGTCAAAGTGAAAGGTGCATCAAACAAATTTAAAGAGGAAAGGGAGACTTTCTTAAGGACCATGCGTTTGTATAGTGAGCCACTATGCACTACCCTTAGAAAGGAAGGCTGAGAAGATTTTAAGAATAAGAGAAAGAATCTAAGATACCTTTCTTTGCTATTTTGCCTTAAAGAAAAGAAAAATAAAGAATTTCATGAAACTCCCCAGTATGTCTCTTAACTCGTGGTTTTAAAGTTCCTCACTCAAGTTTGGTGTCTACCCTCACACAGAGAATGAGACACAAACTCCAGAAGGATTAAACTTTCAGTCACAGGCATATGACCTTGTGACAGATACAGTTTGAATCATACACTGGAGAGAAGATTTTCAGAATACTCATGTGCATTTCAAATGCACAATAAAAGAATCAGCAATTACAAATTGAAATTATATGAAGAAAATGCTCCAAAAGTATGGAGTTCAGAGGCCTGCAGTCAGGAAGGACCTGTGTAAAAGTCAGTGACTCTGAGGAACATGAAGGCCTCTGGGTCACAGGAAAACTGCTTTCTGCACACTGGAGGGAAAGACAACTAAATCTCTTTCAGCCAAGACCCAGTTTTCATCTCCATCAGTTACTGCAATTTATAAAGAGGTGCAAGTTCCCAGCTATTTATAAACAGATGCAAAAATAGCTGAGAGTCGTTGAACAGAGGCAGAATCTGATCTCCCAGAAGGCTGTGCTTCTGAAAATTTTCATCTAGACATTACATTTTTCTCTACAGTAACATTCCCTCTCTTCAAACCTAATTCCTAAGGGAAGGAGTGTGTACTTGATCCTACAAAATGGCTGGAGTCACGTGATTTGACCTCATTAGTTACCTAAGTGCAGAGGAACTGGCTTTTACCACTTGGTTTGCTCTGATGAAAGTTTTTCTACAGAACACATGGTGGGAGTTTTGTCACTTGAGGTTAAGTAGCTTCACCCTCACACTTCACCTGCAGTCTCTCTAGCTTTGAGTGTGGTACTCTTCTCCAAGAGGTAGAAGACCAAGAGATCAAACTTAGCTTGATAAACTATAGATTCATTTCTAATTCCATGGGCATTGATCTGAACTAGGACATTTGAGCTAAATTCCTGGGTTTATTACCAAAGTTTGCAATTATACCTTATTAACAGAAAGAACAGAAATAGACTAAACTAATTCAATAGTTTTATTGACATATAAATAACAATACTGGGAACTTTAGAAATATTTTTAAAGCTATCTAAGAGAAAGACTATGGTCACAGTTGCTACCCACATGGGTGTCCTTGTGTCCATTCCCATTGTCTTCACCTGTGACTAGGTGCCTCCTGGTGTTTGCATGGAGAAGTGACAGAGCTCAGATTCTGTGCAATGATTACCTGTTTTCTTTGGTTATCATAGGAGCACTGCTCATACTCAGAAGGGCACAATGTCAACTCCACTGTGGACATGATACAAATGAGACAACATCAAGGAAGGGGTTCGTTTGAAATGTGACCTTAAGTCAATAATAATGACAACTTCAGCTCAAATTTTTGAGTGTTTATTGACTTAATATACATCTTTTCAGAACTATTCACCTGCAGACAAATATATTATGATAATGCAAGGAAACTTAATTTAGAATTCAATGACACAGAGAAAGAAAGGAGGGTTACTTATGTAGCACATGCAGTTCAAGGGGCGGACTTTCAGTCCTCCTGAAGGGGTTCTGGGCTATACACTTGTAAAGCCCAGCATCTTCCCTCTTGACTGGGTCTATGGTGAGTATTCTGCTATCATCAGACAACTTCATTCTGTTTGTGAACTTCAGATCCATGTCATTGAACAGCCACTGGATGGAGAGTCCAGTTGTGTAGCAGGTCAAGACCGCATCATCTTTATTCTCATTTACCCAATACCTGCTGGCTCTGAGGACAGGCCCTCTCCTACCCTCTGTAAAGAAACAGACAATGTGAATCTTTGACATAGTGCTTGAGACATGGAGCCATGCTGCTTCTTCAGAGATCTTCACCACTCACGGTCCACCGTGAGCTATGAAAGTATGACCACAGTGTGAGCCTGACTTTTGCAAAAAGAGAAATTGTCTAAGTTCAGGTGACATTATGTAAAATGAAAGCTGTACCTCCTTTCTGAGCCCATATTACTAAAGAGTGTAGGGAACCGCTTCTCTGGATGTGGAAATGTAGCTCAACACCCATGTGGAAAACCAGTGGGGGGTGAGTGAGCACGCAGGACCACACCAGTGAAGAAGTTCTCCCATGGGAAATCAGGCGTGCATTATACTTAGGTTGCTTTGTGACTTGCGTTTCCTGAAGTCTGTGCTAATTGTCTCAAAGATTGAAATCTAACCAGACCTGTTACTCTCGTCATTCCCTTGCATTTGTAACATTTTTCAACAGACTGAATTGAGGAATTTGGGTCTTGGCAGCCCTTGGGCTCCTCTTTATCTTAATCTTTATTTGTGCTTTATGATGTACATGGAAGTTGTTTTCTTGTGATCATGTTCAAAAACAGCAAATAGTAGGTTTCACACACCTAACAGCTACAGCTGGGTTACAAAACAAAAAAAGAGGGAGATGTTGGGAGACACCCTGCCTGTTTTCAGAAGCTATAACACCCCCATTGCTAAGGCTGAGTGAGCAACCTTTGGACCATAAACCACTAAGGGGACAAATGTCATCTCCCTGACAGGAATGCCATTTCTGCTCCTTTTTCCATATCTGGCCCCCAGTGCTTAATCAGTTAGCCAATGATGCTTAAGATTCCACAAGGATGCAAATGGGAAGGGAACTGAGATCTGAAGAAGTTTGTCTGCACTCTGTGTATCCTGCATTAAATGTCAAATCTGAACCTGAAACAAAATGCAGAGTGGAATGGAGGTAGTGTCCAGGATTGTCAGTCCTATGTGTGAAGTAGGAGTCACCTCACCCACCCCCAGACATTAGCGAGCAAACACTCACCATACACATAAAGTAGCCCAGATGCTGTGTCTGTTTCTCCATCTAGAAGATGGACCACTACGGTATACATTCCTGTGTCCTTTATGGTGACATTTTTCAACAGCAAGGATCCATCATCAGTTATCATCTGTAATCCATAGTTTCCAGGACCACTTAAATATTCACCTAATGAGTCCAGCACAAAAAATGCAATTACATTGTCTTGGTCCTCATTGTTACCCTTGTACCACACGATACCTTCAACCTCAGGAGGCTTATTGTGAATACGCAGAAGCGCATCTTTTCCTTCCACAGTGAATGTCGAAAAAACATTGATTTTGGCTGTGGTGGGAAGACTCCAGAAGGTTAAGAGCGAAACTAGAAAACAAAAAAAATGGATCAATATTTGCATCTATGTTTTGGGGCAGAAAGATGAGGCCACTGATCCTAAGCAGGTCTCTTTATCTCTCAGCCTTGGTCTGCAGGTGAGTGTGCATCTCCCATGGTCAAGGTCAACAGCTTGGCCCCTATTACTTCAGCACCTCTGAAGCTGTTATTTGTTCTCTTTCAAATACTATTCTCCAGGTGTTTTTCTTGGTCACCTCCTCACTGTGCTTAGACCAATACTGACACTCAGGGGCAATTTTGAAAGACCCATTTGCTGACCACATTCTCAAAAGGCTCTCTGCCATCACTTTCTGGCCTGTCCTGCTCTGTTCTTTTTTTTCCCATGGTATTTCTGGGTACCTGACCTCATATCTACACCTTTCTTTGTCCCTCTCTCCTCCATAGAACATGGGCTTTCTTAGAGCAGGGCTTGTCTGATCTTGTACCTTCAGTGACTGCAACAGCCTGGAAATACATGATGAGTGAATGAGTGCTGTGCCTCCTGGGGTTTATTTGCCTATTTCTGGGGTTTGCAGTGAAGACAATGTTTAGTACCCTTGGTTAAATTTTCCTGGTGTTTTCTGACATAAATCATAATTGCTATTACCAGTTTTCATAATTCAATACTCAGTGATGAATAACAAGAAATGAACAGCAATCCAGGTTTTCCTTCCTCCCATCACTTCCAGATTACGAGATTTTCCTCTTGCTCAGCCCCCTTCCCCATCCTACTCTGCTCTTTGTTCTTCACCCTCAGGTTCAAACAGAAGCCTTCCCTCATTTCTCAGAGCCCTGGTATCTTTAACAGTCTTCAGCCAGTCCCAGTGTCAGATCCGGAGTCTATCCCAAGAAATTGTCTCCTACTCACCAACCAGCAGGAGCCCTTGCCACTGGAAAAGTCCTCTGTGCGTAGAAACTGACAGGGATCCCATGGTGTATGTTGTCTGCTCTGTGGCTGCCTCTCTGAGAGATTGTTGAGATTTGGTGATGCTCAAAGGCACCTCTGTCCAGAATGGTGCAGTCTGCTGTGTGTCCTACCTGTGGGCTGAGCTTTATTCTGGGGCAAGGTTACCAATCTTGTCATGTGGACTGGGGCAGGGAGTATGCACATGACCATCTCACTCCCTGCTCATATTTCTGCCACCTTTGGCCCTTCTAACCAGTACTGCCTACCAATAATTTGGTTCCTTGGGAACTCCTGAGGACTCTCAATACCACATACAAACACATACAAAAATACATGCACACGAGCATAAACACACACACACACACACACACACAGAGAAATTATGCAGTATTAGAAAAAGCCCAACCCTGGGGATTTTGGGCTTAAAGGTTTTCCCGAAGGTTCCTGTCAGGTATCTAGTGGTCTTTCCGAAAGCCTGTCTCTCTCCCTCTCTCTGTTTCTGTCTCTCTCTCTCACACACACACACACAACCACACACAAATTTGACTCTTCCCTTCAGAACAATAGTTGTTCTGGATCTAAGTAACAGAAACCTGTCACAAGGAAGTTACTCCTGCTGTGAATCACTTCACCTCTGAAACATTGTAAACATTGCACTACCCAGAAGACACATTAAAAATGCAGCTTAAGCAGCTGTCCAGCTAATGCAGGTGCCCATTCAGAGGGAGATCCCTTGATGTGAAAGTAGAAGCACCTCTCCTGCTCTCCTTTGTGCAACGGAAGTCTCCAGATCCTGATAAACTGCACATTCTACTCGGGTGCACTGGGCCAGAGACTCTGTTTCTGACAGGCTCTGAGGGGAAGTTGATCTTAATTATGGTCTATGGAGCTAACTTGGAACAGTATGGCTGACGGGGTCACAGGTGTCTTTAGAGGATGATACAATCATGCCAGCATTGGCCTCTGCTGTGTCTTTAGCTAAAGTCTGTCAGCATTACACACAGAGACCCAGATATCATGAAAAAAAAACAAGGATTATTTGTTTGTGACACGAAAACCCAGCTGGGCACCAAGTCTTCCCCATATTCTCAAAAGCTCTCTGGTTTTATTCTTTTTCACATGAAGGTAACAGAAATAACTCTGTGAATGAGAAGTAGTCAACATTGGTAATAATTGCAAAACAGACCCTTCTATGTCAGGTTGTAATCAGACTGGCTTTTTCTTCCAAGGCTAAAAACTCAAAATCAGAATTCTTAGTAGCACATACAGTTTTGGGTGTGAAGTGGGAGATGTCCTCTGTGTCCCAGGAAGAAAAGACTGTGGTGAAATATCAGGTGCCTGTGTGCTATCTGATTCTCAAGAGACAGTTTCAGGAAGACATCTCCTCTACCAGTCTGTTTGCAGGAAAGGTCCTTGGGCTGTTGGCTATTGGGTCAACCTCTGAGTTATTCCTTGGCAGATTCCTTGTTATCACCAGACTTGCCCACGGGTGGTGGCAGATATGGAGTGGAGAGCAGGACAAAAAACCCTAAGAGAGGAGGTGCTCCTAGGCTCTGTCAAGGTAAAAACCAAAACAAACAAACAAACAAAAACAAAAACCAAAAAGCCCTCCAAGATTATACAGCAAAGTACTGAGTTTATCTGAGCCAAACTGACCTCATACACCTTGGAGAGAGGACTCAAATGCTTTGAACAAAGGAAGTTATTCAGCTTACTTTACACATTATCTTGAAAGTAGAATATGATAAAATTTGCATAAAATCCAGAAGGAGGTGAAAGAAAATATAGCAGAGAAATCACCAGAGTGTTTAAAAAGAAAGCAAAATGGAGAATCATATATTTTTTACATTGATGGGTAGAAGATAATTAGCATTTACAGGACACAGAGAAGGTGCACAGGGGGACAGATAACATAAAGGATGCTGTGATCTCATGCAATTGTCCCAGACTCTGTGACGTGAATGGTCCAGAGAAGGAAATTCCCCTGATGTATCAAACTTAATGCTTTTGAAGATGCACAAAAATGGATCAGGGGTCACTTAAGTGAAAGACTGACCTTTGTTAAGGAAAATACAGGCCTGAGATGTGACAACCTACAAAGGTAGAAATTTCTGATCAGAATATTTTCTGAGTATTTTTAGGCCTGCCATGGGACCCCTGAGCTTGTCAGGGTTACTGTGCGGCCCCTTTCTGTTAACAGTCTCTGGAAGTAGCAGGTGGGACAGAGCAGTCAAGAGGGGAGGACCCAAGAAAAGCCTGTTGAAGCAGAGGCTTAAAATGAGTTTACTTCGCCCTGGCTGGTGTGGCTCATTGGATTGAGCGCAGGCCTGCGAACCACATGATCGTGGTTTGATTCCCAGTCATGGCACATGCCTGGGTTACAGGCCAGTTCCCAGCAGGGGACTCACGAGAGGAAACCATACATTGATATTTCTCTCCTTCTCTCCTTCCCTTCCCCTCTAAAGATAAACAAATTAAAAAATCTTTAAAAAAATCAGTCTATTGCTCAAAAGCAATAGAGTTGGCCAAAGCCTGGTTCCAGTGTGTGTGTCTTTTTCCTGTGTGTCTCAATGCTGTGACTTAGAGCACAGAAGCAGACATGCAGCCAATGTCAGGTGCTGCACAGGTTTTCTGATGAGTACATGGTGAGCCTCATGAAAAAGCAGGCATTGTCCTGAATATTATGAGTCCAATGTCAGGAGAACTGTCCCACCAGCAGCATGTACTGAGCCAGACAGAGCTCTCTGATTTCAAGTGTCCAAAAGAAGGGCTTGCTGAAGGTTCTCCTGGGGCATTTGGAAGAAGGTTCTGGCCTGGAAGGTCCATTCAAACTATGTCCTGTGTGTCCATCATCACTACATTGCGATGTTGCATATAAGTTATTTCTGTGTCCCTGTCTGCCCACAGGGTGCAAGAGTAGGAGCATCTCCAGGTGAATACTCAACTAAGGCCTCTGTGTCTTTGTTTATTAGGACAACAGAGGTTGCTTTTAGAACCCCCAGCCCCCATGAGATGGAAGCAACCACAGATTGTGAGTTGTCCTGCTCCATTCTACACATGAAGTTCCCCTTGTTCCCCAGGACATCATGACCTAAACAGATGTCTTCAGAAACAACAGGCCCACAGAACAAGAATTTTGGGAATGAAAAGTGTTCCCTGATTCCTATAAGGTCAGGGTGTGCTCTTTCCTCTCCTGGCAGTAACTCTTCCAGGGGTTGAAGATCCATTGTTTTTGTCATGTCAGGTATCTGTGAGAACAGGAAAAACACAGGCCTGGGGTGATGATAAATAACTCACAAGGTGAAACTGAGGAAAGCTGTGACGTTGCAGGAATAAATGCAGTCCAATCTCTCACTGTTAGGAAGCTTCTTTCATTCCTCCTGACTGTATGACAAACACAAGCCTGACCCTAGCATGGCCCCAAGCAGGCGTCATCCTCCTGCCATGCCGACACTAGTGCCTTTGTGTCTATGAGAAGATAATTTGACTGCAAGTGTCACACCCAGTGATAGGCTTCCATTGTACAGTTTCCCTTATAGATTTAACGAGTATTTACAGAGCATCTGTCATGTGTCAGGCTCCTGGCTGGGCCCTGGAAACTCCAAACAGAATAAGAAAACTGTGGGCCCTGTGCCCATTGACTTTACCTTCTAACACAGACAGGCTGCCAGGTAAATCACAGTTCTAGGAACTTAATTATAATCCAGTGAAGGACCTCAAAAGAAAACTTTGGGACCCTCCAGAGTATGTAATTGAGTCTTGTATGATCTGGATAACATGGAGTACACTTTTGAGAAAGTATCCACTTGGCTAAAACCTGCAGAGTTAGTGGACATTTAGTTCATAAAAAATAGAGGGTGTCAAAAACAAAAAAGCTTTCTCAGAAGATTGGACTATGTAGAGGTGATATTTGGCTGGATGGAAGAGTAGACAGAGTTCACTGTGGGAGCTTGAAGAGTTAGAAAGCCTGTGGAATTAATGATGTAGTTGAGGTTGGTCCCTTACTGCACTATGGGTGTTGCAGAGGTGGAGTCAGCAGTGCCCAGACAGCCTCCTTCTGCAGAGTAATTCTGGTGCCCCCTATGGACAAGTAGAGAAATCAGCAAGAAAATGTCATGTTACAGTTGGATATCTTTTTTGAAAAATTTTGGACTTTGTATTAAAGTTTTACTTTAGGCAATATTTCATAGACCTATGTATAAGTTTAATATACTTTTGAATTATACTTGAATATAATGAGCTTAACATATTGAAAGTATGCAATTTATGATGTGTTTTCACCTGTATGCACCTGAGAAGTTATGCAATGAAAATAAAAACTATGTCCCTTAGTATTAAAGTGTACTCCTGGACTCTTATAATCTTTTTCTTCACCTCTCAACCTCTGTTTTTACTTTAAGGGATCTCCCTTCCGTTTTCTTTTTCATTATAAGTTTATTGGCACTTTCTGGAATTTTCAAAAAAATTTACAACAAAATATTTGATTTGATGCCAAATTTGTCTATTCTCACATAGTTCTCTCTTTTTATACTCTACTCATACCTCATTTCAGGGATTCATTAATATTGATTCTCTATACACCCTTCATGGACACTTGAGCTGTTTCTAGTTTTGGGCTCTAACAAGTAACACTGCCATGAACTTGTGTATGCAAAAGTCATTCACACAAAGAATCAGCACTTGTAAAACCACTGAATAGCTATAGAAATAGAAGTTAGGGAGTTATCCCAGAAAGTCTGGTTTCAAGGTTGCATTGCCATAGGCACCCTCAGAGGTTAAAAAATACGTTCTTCTTGCCCTGGCTGGCATAGCTCAATGGATTAAGTGCGGGCCTGTGAACCACATGACTGTGGTTCAATTCCCAGTCAGGGCACATGCTTGGGTTGCAGGCCGGTTCCCAGTGGGGGACTCACGAGAGGCAACTATACATTGATACTTCTCTCCTTCTCTCCTTCCCTTCCCCTCTAAAGATAAATAAATAAAATCTTTAAAAACAAACAAACAAACAAGTGCTTCTTCACATAAAGCTGTCTCTGCCACAGCCCAACTATCAGTCACTGCAGTAGCAGAAACAATAGCTCCATTTTTCTTCCAGTTTCTAAATTATGAACCAGTGTACCTCAGAAACTGCATTTAGTTCACATCTGGATTCTCAATCTCTAGAAGCAGGGGAAAGGTAGTGTTTAAGTTTCCAATCCCTCTGATACAAGGAGAACCCCCTCCCAAAAAAAAAGAATCACATATGCCAAATGCCCAGTAATAATACAGAATCTGCCTCTGGGTGCTTGACTCCTCCACGAGAAGCATCAGTTCTCTCATGTGAGGTCACAAATATGTTTGGTCTTCTTTCTTGGATTTTAGAAAAGAGCACCTAACTCTTTTGGAATTCTAAGGGATGAGGGTGATCAGAGTGTCTTCTGTTGTAATGACGCAACCCTGGGCAGGCCTCTGGACAGGTGCAGAGTGAGGGCAGGTCACCAGAAAGACCAAGTTCTGATCATAAGCTTGGAATTTTCATCTATCTACGTAAGAAATGTTTCCACATGACATGACCTTTCATCAGTTTACTTGTTCCAAACATGACAATAAATGTGGGAAGCAAACCCACAATGTACTGAGAGAATGTTCTGAAACATGGCAGTTCTGCCCCTTCTTTTATACAGTACAGTGAAGGCCAGAGACCTGAGGGGTTACAGGAAATCCATGGGTTATCCATTAAGGGGTTGGAGGATGCAAAGTGCAGAAATCTCTGAGACTGGGTAAAAAGTAAAACAAATGGACACAATCATGAGGTGGGTTAGTATAGAAAAGACAGCAGTTAACAATAAACACAATAACCATAGTAATGAGAGGGTATGTGGTCTCTGTTATGGTGAAATGAGGGGTCTAGATTAAGAAAATTACCTTGACATTTTAAAGGTATGTTTTGTTAAAGAAAAAAATAAAAGTAAAATAAACACCTTATTTAAGGTAAAGTTTCAATTTTGTCAGGAAAGATATTGACCTCGGATATGACTACTCACCACGACTCACTTTTGGTTAAAATTTTAATTTCAGACCATCCTATGTGGTTACTTCTTGTCTCTGAATTTGTAAGCCCCACAACTCAGGCCTCTGCTGAGCTTGTCAGGTTTAGCATGTGGTTTCATTTTTGTCCACACTTCCCACTTTGGTTATAAATCGGTCTAAAAGATGCATTGGTGACCAATCTTTTGGTTAGATAATATTTTCTCATGTGCTAGGATGGGATTGTTAGAAAGTCTTAACATTTGTTTTGCTGAACGATAAACCAGTTGTGATGCAGCAAGACCTTCACCTGGGATGGAAGTCAAGGCTGAATGTTGTCAAAAAAGAAAAGCAGGTAAATGGAAGCAGTCAGTCTCACAGGCCTTTATTGGAAAATAACTCTGGATCATTTCAAACCTAGAAGCTTTTGTGATCTAAATTGTGCTGTCTTCGTTTTTCTGTGTTTTGCAATCTGTATTACATTTACTTCTAATTTGAGGGCGCACAATACACCAATCCAGTTTTACCACCTGACCATGAGATGAGGTCATATTTCCTATGCCCATCTATTATTAATTATTCATTTTTAATCTTATTTTTGCTAGTTGTACACTAGGAAGCTGTCACCTTGAAGTTTATTTGGAGTCCAGGCTTTAAGAATGCAATGTTGTAAAGTACAATTAGCACCTAAAAGTTCCACAAGTGAGGA
This sequence comes from Sturnira hondurensis, assembly GCF_014824575.4. Lineage (NCBI taxonomy): Eukaryota > Metazoa > Chordata > Mammalia > Chiroptera > Phyllostomidae > Sturnira > Sturnira hondurensis. The sequence goes on along the minus strand of NW_028083832.1, from coordinate 55,202 downwards.
CAGTAAGAGTTTCCTAAGCACATTTCCTCTGCTTCAGCAGCAGGAATGGAGGGCTGTGTTTTATAGCCACTTCAGCTTCCATTTGAATAATATATTTAGCAGTCCCTATTGAGTTAGTGTATGAGTATATTCATATAATTATGTTCTAGCATTGATTCATAAAATTCCTTTCTTGATGTTTCTATTCCAGCAATATTCTACAACTTTCTTTGATCTTAGTTATTTTCTTTTCATTCAGAAATAACCAACTTAGCAGGACAAATGACTTACTCTTTTAAAAAAAGATTTTCTAAATTTATTTTTAGAGACAGGGGAAGGAAGAGAGAAGGAGAGGGAGAGAATCATCAATGTGTGCTTGATTGTCACATGCCCGTAAAAGGCATGTGCCCTAACTGGGAATTGAACTGGAAAGCCTTTAGTTTGTTGGCTCTGCTCAGTCTACTGATCCACACCAGCGAGAGATAAACATTTTACTTTTAAACTTGCTTAAAACACACACACACACTCACAACACTTTTTCTTCTTTTGCAATAGCATTTCTTCTAAATTTAAGACTTTCCAGAGTGGTTCCCTGCTTAGGGCCAGATTGCCTAAGGTTAACCATTAGTGCATGGATTCTTGACTTTGTGCAGGAAAATTTTCACAAAACAAGGCCAGGTGGTTATGAGAGTATATTTATTTAAGTAGAGGACAGTGACACAAAGATGGACCAAGAATAAAAAGAGTAGCCAAAGAGAGACTGGGTGGGGCTGCTTTGATATTCTTAAAACATTGTGGGAAACATGTGAGACTAGGAGAGGCTGTTCTCAACTTATTTCAGAGTCACAGAAAAGGGGTCTTTTGGAAAAGCTAAGGGGTTTGCTTGGGACAAGCTGCTGCCGCTATTCTCCCTTTCTGTATGTCTCCTAGGAACCCCTCAGAGATGACAAGAAAGAAAATTTACCGACCTCTAAAGAAAAACAAATCATTAGGTGTGCCTTAAGAAGTTTGCAATCCCCACCAGCTGTTTAGCTCAGTGGACTGAGCATGAGCCTAAGAACTAAAAAGTCACTGGTTCGGTTTCCAGTGAGAGCACATGCCTGGGTTGCAAGTGAGTCCCCCTGCTGGGCACGTTCAAGAGGCGACCTATGGATCTTTTTCCTCACACATGGATGTTTCTCTCTCTCTTGTTCTATCTCCATCCACTCTCTAAAAATGATGAAATATTATCTTTTAAAAATAAAAACAAGATTGCACGCATTGTAATTTGGGTCGAGGGTTTCCAAAGGTGAAAATTTTAGGTGAGGTCTCAAGGAAGAACTCAAAATAATATTCATCAGCATATTCACGTGTGTTCTTTCAGGGTTGTGGTCTTCACTACTTGGTCAGCACCACGCCAGAAGGTCTAAATTGCATGACCAGGTATATGTCAGAAAAGGAAAGACCACCCTGAAAGCAAGGTCCAGCACATTTCCTTTATTGCCATGAACCTGGGTCTTTTCACCTGGGTAAACTTTTCTATCCAGCTGTAAATTGCTTGACCACTTCGTTCAGGCAGCTTTCCCAATTTCCCCATTTCACTTGAAAAGGAGTATTTCTAGCTTCTTATTACCCTGCCTCAAGAGAAAAACTGTAAACGAGCATTTTTGTACAATGAAAGTTATCATATATACCATAGAAATTATTAAGTGTTGTGTTATATACACACTGTTTGAGAAAAATCCAAAGAGCAACTATAAGTATTATTATGACTAATTTTAGCAGACAGGTAAAGACCATCAAATTAACAATGTTCAACATCAATTTGTAGGTATAAAGCATTTGTCAATGTCTTGGCATAGCTTTCTCTCTCTGACACCAGCAAGTCCTCATCCTTGAAATATGTTCGATGGTGATGAGTAGAGGCAAGCATGAGAGACAGGGGCAGCTGTTCTTTGGCTGTTGGACCCCTGATAAAGTTTTTTCTAATAATGTTGGTGAGTGTATTTAATATTTCCTTCATTAGACACAATATGTCATTGTCTTTGAACTCATCCTCATTGCCTAGCAGTGCACCTGTGAAATGAGAATCACTAATTTATCATTTATTTTAAGTTGATTAATAAGATTTGATTATAATGCTGAATGTCTCCTTTTAGTAAGGTTGATCTATATGTCCCTTTGTTTAGGTGTATAGGGTGACCAGTGACTATTGAATGAGGAGAAAAGCTGTGTATTTACCAAAAGGAGTAAATTTTATGTTTAAAATCTTTTTGGCTAAAGGGGGTTAAAAGACTCTAAATTTTTAAGATAAGTTTTAATTGCACAGTTTGTATGTTTCACCAAACCAGAAAGTTATGGTGATAGACATAGTGAGAACATTATAAATATGCCATATATTAGAAACACTTTGCTTTGTTCACCCAGAGAAGTGAGTCCCTCAGTCACTGCAACTCAGGGATCATCCCCTAATTGGTTTTAGTTTTCTCTGAATAATAATTTAACTTTGTTGAGGCTGTTGCTCTAATTGAAAAAAAAATGCCTCAACCCATTTGTAGAATATATACAATTTAAAGCTAACATGTATTTGTATTCTTTAGGTGGTAACCTTCATAGAAAGTTCAATTGTCATATTTCAAGTGGGTCTGGGGAAAGTGGCAAATGTAAATGGTCCTGGTTGAATGATTTTTCAGTGTCACATTTTCCCAGACAGAACATCTGCTGCAGACTTTCTGAGCTACAGTAAGAGATTCTCCGTAATACTTTTACTTCATCAAATCATGTTTTTAAAAACCCAATGCACTAGTTCCTATACATGTTAAAATATCAATAATTTAGTCTATATGGATAAGATTCGTTCCCGTTTGACTCTGTTTATGCTTCTCTTCTCCAAAGCCCCTGCTTTTTGTTGTCACGACCCTTTTCTTTTACTAGAGTTGAAATAAAAAGGGACCTTTATTGATTTAATAAGAAGTTAACAAGCATCATCAGTACAAAATAATTTGGCTGTTTAATACTGCCCAGCTAGCTGCAGCATCACCTAAGTGATTTTTTTTTTTTTTTGCTTTCATGGTAGCAGCTTTAGAAGTTTTGCGGTTCTTATTTTTTCTGTAGTAATTTTCTTTTAAAAATATTTTATTGTTGTTCAATTAGACTCGTCTCCATTTACTCCCACCCCTCCCCCTCCCCCCAACCATCCTGCTTCCTTCCCTTGCTTCCATCCTCTCCACCTTGGTTTTGTCCATGTATCCTTTACAGTTGTTCCTAAAAAGTTTTCCCCACTTCCTCCAATTATCCTCTCCCACCTCCCCTCTGGTTACTATCAGATTTTTCTAAATGTCACTGTCTCTGGTTATATTTTGCTTGCTTGTTTGTTTTGTTGATTAGGTCCCAGTTAAACGAGATCATATGGTATTTGTCGTTCTTTGCCTGGCTTATTTCGCTTAGCATAATACTCTCCAGTTCTGATAATTTTCAATTGTTTCAATATCTGTATAACATCTACTAATTCTGCAACCTGTCTGCTGCATTTAAGGTACTTCCTGAGGAAGTTCAGATGACTTGCTGCTTCCACAACATTCTCATGTTGTAAGCTATGAAAAGGCCATGGCTACTCCTAGTACAAATGTAAGCTTTTAGATTTTTTTGTCATGACAAGCCTGAGTTAGAACAATTATTTCAGATTGTTGGGACACTCTTACTGATGTAAAAATAAACACATTTCATTGTGTCCATCATACAAGTTATTGCCTATCCAATTTGCTGATATTACTGCTCATTGTTCATGGATTCATATGTAAACCACTTTAAGTCAGCATCAGCAAGGAACTTCCTGTGAACCATCCCTGGAAACAAAGAGATGGTCAGTGGGTAAAATGCAGCCATGGATGTCTTTACTCTGCACAGAAGGCAGCAAACTTGCTGTGTCAAGTCTGTTACATCACGTTTAAAACAGTAGATGTAGAAAGTGAAGAACTTACAGAAGTGTTGAGTATGATGGGAATTTCATGGAGATTAAAAAGAATGAAATCTTAGAAAATGGAGAGTCCATCAATCTCTTTTCTGTTGGTTTGCACAACATGTCTACAGCAGCGATGGCTGTCCTGCAGGGAGGGAACGTTTTGGCTTCTGAGTCTAACTGCTGATGACAATTCCCCATAGGTCTATGACAATCTCTACGTTTTTGAGTTAGAATTTCCAAAATGGTATGGTATAAAATGGTAGAAAGTTTATATTTATTGTGTGTCAGAAGTAGAGTTTTAGGTAATGCTTTAGAGATTTTACAACTTGTTTTTTTTTTGAAGGGTGTTGGTATTTCTTGAATTAGATCAGTTCAATTTGACTTTAATAGATCGTATAAAAACTGGAAAGATTTTAACTTAATTGTGACAATATCCTGTGAGACCCAGGATCCTCTAAGGTTCTTTGTCTATTTTAAATGAGAAAATAATAATATTCCTCTGGGTCTTTCTTTTTTTAAGATTTTATTTTATCTTTAGAGGGGAAGGGAAGGAGAGAAATATCAATGTATGGTTGCCTCTCATAAGTCCCCTCCTGGGAACTGGCCTGCAACCCAGGCATGTACCTTGACTGGGAATGGAACTGTGATCATGTGGTTCGCAGGCCCGTGCTCAATCCACTGAGCTACACCAGCCAGGGCTCCTCTCGGTCTTTCAAGATTGAATAGTATCCATCTTTAGGTATGAGATGGTCAATCTGTTTTCCTTGAGGTTGCAAAATTCAAGGTTATCCTTTGAGACCTGATGTCCCTTTGTTGTTAGCTGTTCTGATAGGTAAATTGTGTTCTTTTTAAATCTAGTACTACCCTAGAGCCTAAAAATAAATGATCCACATATCAGATCAATGTGGAAACTTTAAAAACATTTAACATTAACTTAAATCAGCTTTTAATATCTGGGGAAATAGGTGAGCTCTCTGTATATCTCTGGAGCATTTTAGTGTAAGTAAATTAGCAATGTTCTCAAGTGAAGGCAAGGAGATACCGACTGTGCATTATTTTTTAGTGAAAGACTGAAAAAGGCACTACATAAAATTATTACTGAAAAATATTTACAGTCCACAGAAATGGCTGATATAATGCATGTGGATTTAGAATCACAGGATATCTGTAAATAACTATTTTATTTATAGCTCTGAGAGTATGTACACATCTCCATTGCTTCTTTTTTTATTTCTTTCCTGACAGCTTGGCAGAATTGTAGAACCTTCTATATTAATTGTGTGTTCTTTTAAAGCATTTTTATATAATAGTTTTAGTTCCAGCAAGTGCATCAGATCTTATAGAATAGTGGCAAATATTAGGCAGAGGCAAAGTATTATCAATAGTTATTTTAACAGGGGTGGCTGATTGACCTTGCCAATATCTAGAGTAGAAAGGACTCAAAGTTGCTTTGGAACATCCTGCAAGAAATGTTCTGTCTTGGGTTATGTTTTCCTCTTGTGGAAGTTCCTTTATAATTATTATCTCCGCAAGTGTTTCAGTATTCAAATACATTTCACCCTTCCAGAAAAAAACTGTGGATGTCCTTTGTTTCAAAAAAAATCCCCATGTCAGGTAAACTGAGGTTGATTAGACTAGTAAAACCCTGTTACCTCATGACATTTTATAGTTAGAAGGAGACAGGTTGTGACTTAAAAACATTCATTAGTTGATTAGATGTCCCTGCCTCTCGCACTGAAGCTTTACTCTTAATCAGGTGGTGGTAAGAACAGAAAAAGGGCCTTAGGAACCTCCACAATTGTTGTAATGTGAATTTTTTTAACTATTAGTAAGAAGAAAAGGAAACACTCTTATAATTCTCTGAGCAGCTGTGAGCTTGCTATTGTGGTTTTTTTTTCCTGTGCTTGATCTTATTTAAGTTTCCTACATACTCCTTTAAAGTGAACAGACTTCTGTTCAGGAGTATCCCAGTAAACCTTAGTTGGTAAATCTGTTGCTTTACTTCTAGGAATCAGTAGGTACAGTCATTGGAGTAGATCAGAATAAATAAGATCTTGTATTCTAACAGTTCATTTAATTTTTTTTGAGAAACCATGCATGTCCTGGAGAAAATCTTTTAAATTTTTTGGTAGATTTCTATATTCTCTTTCAGTTTCATGTATATATACATACATACGCATGCATATGCATGTAGATATACACACATGTACACATATAGTTGTGTGTGCATATATGTATATACCTATATGTGCATGTACATATGTGCATATGTGCATATGTACCTATAGTACATATACATGTGTGTATATGCGTGTGTCTGTATATATGCTTACACATATATGTGTGTGTATGCACATTTTTTTCTCTCGTTCTTCTCTGCTTAAAAGTGGCTTTTTTCCCTGCAGGTAGCTGCTAGAATTCATGCATTATTCTTGTCTAAATTTCCATTCTTATTTCATCAAATTTTATTAGGGAGTGGTAGTGGAGGAGATATAAAAGAAATGAAAAAGCATAAAAGAAGAAAGAGGGAACTTCCAGAACCAATAAAATCTTTCAAAGGGCAAAGCATATAGTGAAAGAAATGTAGAAGGATGACAAGTGAGGGGCTGATATTTAATAGCTATAAAAGACATTTTTAGTTTTGAGACAGTCCCTAAAATTTTTTAATGTATTTTTTGAAGAGAGGATTTATCTGTGCTTCTCCTAGAAGTTTCTAAATTCCAAAAGAGATATGCTTGCCCTTTATTCAGTTAAGATTTATAGCTGTCTTCTTATAAAATGTTGCAGCCAGGAATTAATGAGTTGGAGAAAGAGTTCTATTTGAGCCATAATAAATTGATACCTCTTATATTAAAATCTTTCCATTTCTGGGAGAATTTGCAAGTAAAGTCTTCTCATTTGTTGTGTACTTGACAGAGTAATAAAACAGGGGATGGGACTCTGAGCTTTTAGCCTTGGAGCCATGATTTTTACATCAATTTTACTTTGCTTTGGATATTTGCAGAGTGTGAGTAAATTTCTAGGGATGTTGCATGGTAGCCTTAAGTGGGCTGCTTATGGGTTGAGCTCCAAGGTGCTGTCACTTCCTCAGTTGAATCAAACTCTATCATGTGTCTCAGTTTTTCTCCCAGGTACTAGGTAAGAAACCTTTATGTGAGCATCCTTTTACACATCAATTACTTCATTACAGTTGAGTTGGAATTCTCTGTGAGGTCCTGCACATTTGGGGGAATTCTCTCAGACACCTATACAGAGATTCTTAGTCACCTAAGAATACCTGAGATTGGACCTTGAGGGAGGAAGTGCCTTTGGTTTTCAACTGCGCAGATGAATAGGGGGTAGTTTAGACCCAAGTTTGCTGAGCTCTACAAACCCCAGCTTTTCCTGAACTTGACAGTGAATACTACCACTGCTCCTGAAAGGGAAGCCAAAGTTACAATCATTGGAAAGATAAAGGGCTGTCTCTGAGAAAACTGAAGGAGTTTATCAGAAGGGTAATGATTATCTATTTGACCAGGATAAGCAGTTAGGGCTATTTGCCAGTAATCTGCAGGGTTTCACAGCTGTAGTTGTTGGGCAGCAGGATAGGGGTTTTACCTGTTTGCTCTGTGTTTGCAGTGCCTTTTCCCATTTTTTGAGGACAGTGATGGGCAGTGTCCACTTTGTTTGCAGGTAAAGCAAGCACTTTTTGTCTCCAAAGTTCCTTTGAGAGTAGCTGTGAGAGTAACTCCTGGGATATAGATGGGGCCAATATCTGCACAGATTCTAATAAAATAAGTAAGATTCCCCTTCTTGTATGGCCTTAGGACTGCTTGCAAACCATATTTGCATTTTCAAAAGCTAGTTGTTTGATTAATATATTACCAATATCAGGATTCCCTATCAGTGTCCAGTAGCCTAAAGGAGACTGGAAACAAAGTCCTAGTAAGGCTCTTCTGGCCACTGTCAGATTTTGGTGAGGTCTTGAGATTTTTCTCCTTTGGAAGGAAGGCAGCACCAAGCTTTGGTGGTGCATGCTCTAATTTGTTGGTATGCTTGTAAGGTATACCCTAGCTGATTCTGCAAATTCTCATATAACCCAGACCCAGTAAGAATTTCAAATGTAATAGGTACATTATGATTTCGATTCCTGTCTTCCTGTTGTGAGCTTTCTTCATATCGATCAGACTTCCACATTGGGTACACCAGACCCTATCCCTCCATAAGCATGCTTTGGCAAGGACAATCCAGTCTTTCAGGGCCATGACTTCAGAGCCAATGGTATCAAGAAGAGCAAGGGGGAAAAGGAATATTGGCCCATACATACTGCAAGCAGCTTTTAAGTCTTCTTAAATTTTAAAGGAGAATACCTCACTATATCTCTGTTGTCAGTGCTTTGCGGATCGGGCCTCTCCAACACAGGGAATAGCATAAATCCCTGCATGTCCTCTCCCAGATCCACAGCTTTTAGTAAAGTCTTTTGTAAGGGAGTAGTTTCTGGCGGTCCTGCTGGACTACGATAAAGAGGAGGAGCTTTTGAAGATGAGGGGTTAGCGGGAGAAAGTACTTCAGTGAGTTTAGCTCAGTCTCAAGAGGATAGTTGAGGCATTTGCTTTACTAGTCCTACTACTGAGTCCTCCTCATCAGAATTATTAGGGGACTCATCTTCTTGCACTCTGTGCTGCTGGTCCCCAGCAGCTTCCCGTTTCAGTTCTTGTCCAAGCTCTGGGGGCAGCGACTGGTCGGTCACTGGGCTCTAGCCAGGAAGCAGTTACCTTCAAAGTAGTGGATCCCTCTATAGTAGTTGTGAGGGTTTCAGCTGCTGTTTTTCGCGCCCAACATTTCTCCTTTTCAGGATCTAGAGATTCGCTAATCAGGGTCCACAAAGTGAAAGCAAAGATTGAAATGTGCGCGGGCCCTTCTGCTGTTTATCTCTAATTTGTAAGCCTACCCGAGCCCACCTATGTTTATTTACCCTGCCTTCTTCAGGAAACCAAGGATTAGTTTCCTGCACAGAGGCTAAGAATTGCTCCAGCTGTGTGGTGCGGACTTTAGTGCCCCACGCAAATAACGTGGAGCGCAGCATTTCTATGTCCAGCTGCCGCTCGGCAGACCTAGAATGCCCCATTTTACACCCGATTGGTATAGATCCGTTTCACCCCCGCCCCTTATCCTATGGTGGCCACTTGGGAGTGTCCTGTCGTCTTCTGGCTGAGGAGTTCCTTGGTACTTGGGTCCCTGTTCCCAGCGCCACCTGCTGTGACCAGTGTGGCTAGATCCCTCAGGTCCTGAGGGAGGGAAAGCGATGGGAGAATGAGAAAATAAAGAGACATAGTCTAAGGGGGTCAGGTGGAATCCCTTCTCTGGGATGCAGAGGACGAAAGTGTTTGAAGCAGAGTGTGAGAAAGACAAACCACAAGAATAGGTACATTGTATTTTTTAAGAACATTTGCTGGTCCTTCTTGATACAGTGATATAGCAAGCAGCCAAGTCATTTTTTCCTTACAACAATCTATCAGGCAGCCTTCTGTGGCCTGTGGTAGCTGTGCTGAACCTGAGGACTGCTTCTATCTAACTCTCTTGTCAAGTGTTATCATGCTTGACTCTCAACAATACCCATTGAGAGATTGCTCCCAATTATCCCATATCCTACTTCCTGGAAGGTACCCACCCTTACTTCTGTCTTTGTCCCCTCTTCATTTTCTGTCCCCTACACTTTGTGTCAGGAACCTGCCAGCATGTACATCTGGTGCTACCACTTCTCCCAATGTCAGGAAAGTAATCTGAGTCTTCAAAACATTATCCTTTCTCCCAACTCTGTGTCTTACACTCATGCCCATTGAAGTCTTAAAAAAAGGCACCCTCACTTCAGTGCAGGAGCTCCAGTGTCTCTCCCTCAACAGGTTATCCTTGGTTACCTCCCTCAACAGGTCACTCATATTATTCAGCTTCATTCTGGACCTCCAAAAGAAACCACCCTCGATGGCACTTTTAGAGTCCCTTGAAACCATAAAATGGGTAATACCTTAGGACATCTCAGGTTTTACAATTTCTCATCTGACTCTGAGCAGACTCCATTCCTCCATGACTTTCCTCTGTCTTCACCTCTGCTTACACACAATTCAGTTCTGGACAGGTCCCCAAGGATCCCTCAAATATACCAGAGGCCACCAGGAGCAAGAAAGAAAATAGAAGCAGAAAAAAATATATTTATTTCTCATTTCTCAATTTTGGTGGCATGTTCTTTAAGGACAGACATGTGGAATTTGTAAAAACAACAGAGAAAACCAAGAATGAGGACAGTGATGTCTGCCCTGACCTTCACATCAAAGCAGACTTGAGAGAGGCTCATTCAGTACATGCCTGTGGGTGACTGATGTCACAGAGACCTGCATGTTCACTAGAGTAGTTGCTGTTAATGACAGAATGTCTTTTTAAATCTCTGTGATCTGGTTTCTTGAAGGTGCAGGGAAAATGTATGTGGAATGAGAACACTGTTGATGGTAAGGGCACTGTGGAATGTTGCCCTTTCATACTGGCACGTCTTCATAGATTCTGAGGCAAGGCTGTATTAAGGAACTGTGAGGCCCCACAAGGATCTGGGAAGTGAGGTTATCTCCTGTTTTGAATATCAAGCCAGAAGAGAGGAAGACAATGTAAACCTATTTTTAAATTACAAAATAAGGAACAATTATAAGTTTAAAAATATGCTAAGGATGAACACTTTAAGTGAGATGATATGATTACCTACTTACTGGGAAGTTATATTAAAGTAAAAGATTCATCAAACGAGTTTAAAAATAAAAATAAGACTGTATTAAAGACCGTGCATTAGGGCAATGAGACAGAACTCAACACCTCTGCTTAAAAGGCTGGAGAAATTTTAGAGCCGAGGGATCCATGGGCATCTTTATTTGGTAATTGACTTTACACAGAAGAAAAACAAAATTTTGAATAAAATCCTGACCAGGGGTTCTTACTTTTTGTATGAAAAGGTCTCCAACCAAAATAGGTTTACTCTTCCTAAGACATGGGGCAGAGATACACCAGGAAAATGGAAATTTAAAGTAATGGGTCCTGGTATTTGAGACAGATATTCTTTGGTGCTTAACACTGGCTAAAAGTGTTCAGAAAGACTTGTATATATTTCTAAAGACCAGAAAAAGTATCAGGAAATTGCAATCACATTAATACAGGAATTATCTAAAAATAGATGTCAGAGGCCTATAGTCAAAAAAAAAAGCTGTATAAAGATTTCTAACTCTGGAAACTTGAAGGCCTCTGAGTTGTAACAAAAATGACTTCTTCACAGTGCAGGGAATCAGAACTAAATCCCTTTCCATGATGACCCAGTTTGCATTTCCATCATGTCCTACAATAGTGGAGGGGAAAGAGGGAAGAGTTTTCAGGAACAAGTATAAAGGACACATGGACAAAACCAAGGGGTGTAGGGTCACATTGGGAAGTGGGGATGCCTAGAGTTGGGGGTAGTGGTGGGGGGAAATGAAGAAATTGTAGTTGAAAAACAAATGGAGAAATTGTACTTGAACAACATTTAAAAAAAGTTGTCAATTCCTAGCAACGTAGGCACAAGTGCAAACTTGCTGGGATCCTTGAACTGAGCCAGGATTGTATCTCCCATGAGGCTGAGCTTTTATTTCTCTCTGTAGTTACCCTTTTTTTTTTCACTCAAACATCATATCAACCAAACAAAGGCATTCTATATCCTATAACATGGCTGCTCTAATTTGCATTGCCCTGGTTAGTTACTGAAGTGAACAGAAACTGATATTAACCACACAGTTTGCTGTGAGACCCTTTTTAAAAAGAGCAATAAAACCTAAGATTAGAGTTTTAACAGCCTCTTGAAGTTAGTATGTTTCACCTTCACACTTTACCAACAGTCTTTCTACATTTGAATGATTCCCTCTTCACCAAGAAATATCAAAATATCCTTCAGGTCAAACTTAGATTCATAAAGACTGTGGTTATTTCTAATTCTGTGGGCCCAGTATGAACAAGGACATTTGCTCCAAAATTGTGTTTGTATAACCCCAAATTCTAATTATATACAATTAATAACAGGGACTAAGCAATGCTATTCTTATGCAAATAAATCTACTTCTATGAATCGAAGACACTCAAGAAGACATTCAAATTTATGAAAAGAAGTCAAACAGAGAGAGAGAGATCAGAGTTAATACCCACATAGGTGTCTTTTAACTGCTTCTTGTCCACAACAGTGTCCAGGTGGCCTCCACATTACCCCTGGAAAAAGGACAAAAATTGAATTTTTACAAATCTATCACTTGCTTCCACTGGTAAGCCCATGACACCTCCCTGTATTTGAGGAAACTCTGTCAACCTCACTGTAGAGATGGTGCATCGGAGACCAACCAATGATGGGATCTGGTAAAACAGGCAACCTTAAGTCAACAACAATGACAATGCCAGCTTTCGTTATTGAGCATTTTATGACTCAATGCAAGTCCCCTAACAATTTCCCACTTTCCCCGTGTATCTACCTGAAAAATGCAAAAGATTGATTCAGAGTTTAATAACAGGTGAGGAAAAAATACGCGTGTCATATTTTACACTGATAATGAGGATCTCACTTTCAAAGACACTATGGTTTTCATGACATCACACTGATCATTCCCACACCCTTTGTCCTGACAAAGTCCATGGTGAAAGTTCTATAGCCACAGGATAGCTTCATCTTCTAAAATAGCTTCAGGCTCTCCCTGTTTTACAACCACTGAGTGGAGGTCACACTTGTATAGCAGCCAACACCACAGTGCTCTTATGCTGTGTGACTGGTGCTGTTGACTGAGAAGTTAGCACACTCACAAGATCTTTGGGAGACAGAGGAGGTGACAAAGAGAGAGTGCGTTGTGACCTGGGGCCACTATTTACCTCCTGAAATACCAGCCACTCACTGTCCACATTTAAGGTTATAAAGGTCACCTGAGGATGGTCCTGATCTCTGCAGAAAAATAATTACCTCTGTTGAGGTGATAACGGGCAAAGAGAGGGCTGGACATGTTCTCTTACCCCAGATAACCCCAGAGTGAGCCCTGAAATTTTCTCATGGACATGTCAGTAGTATTGGCACAGAGAACTCCTTTCCAGCCCGTGTATCCTATAACCTAATCATTAGGCGAAAATTTCCTCCTTCATGAACTTCCTTGATCTTAGAGCTTATTCACTTCACAAAATCATGTCCCACTCCTCATGTAAGTGTTTGAGTACATTGTGGAATGTAGGCTTATATCCCCTGTACAACTGTGTGTTCAAGTACATTATATAGTTAGTGGGAAGGTATTTACCTGATGTTAAATATTTTATTTCATAAACATTGCCCAACCTCCTTGTTTTGACCTTGTATTTGAAGGAGTCTTTTGTAAATATTTGTTTTATTTTACTATTTAAATAATATTTTATTGATTATCCCATTACAGTTGGCCCATTTTTCCCTTTCATTCCCTCCACCCTGCACACCCCTTTCCACCCACATTCTCCCCCTTTAGTTTATGTTCATGTGTCATAGTTCTTTAGCTTCTACATATTTCGACATTTTGAACGGGACTTACTTTCTGGCCTGCAAGCTGAATATCATGCTGAAAAAAGTCCTTGGGAGGTCTTTTTATGATGTTAATAAAAGACAGGAACTGCAGGAATAGAAGGAAACCACTTAAGATAGTAAAGGCCACACAAGAAAACCCATAGTTAACACAATATTGCATGGACCAACACCAAAATGTTAATAAAATATGGAAGAACTTAAGGTAATTTACTTCCCACTTTTTCAACATAGTACTAGAATCGCTGGATGGAACAGTTTGTCAAGAAGATGACATATTTGGTATTCAAATTGGAGAAAATTGTTCTCTTCAACAGACAACTTCTGCTTATGTGTAGAAAACATTACAGATTTTGCCCACCACATATAAAAAAAAGAAAAGAAAAACTGTGAAAACTAGTACATTCAGTCAAGTTGGAAGGACAAAATCAACAGTCAGCATCTTTCTCATTCCTTTGTAACAAAACCAAAATAGGTGTAGGAAAACAGTTTCATTTCAAACACCACCAGTAAGAATGAAATACTTAAAGAAAAATGATCCAAGTATGTGGAAGAGGTATGTAATAAAACTACCAAATCATCTGGAAAGCAATTAAAAATTAAAAACAAATCAGTAGAAAAACATCTATGTTTATGGATTGAAAGACTTCTAATCACATACATATTTGATGCAATTTGTATCAAAAATCTAACAACGCAGCAAGCTGTAAAGACAACCTGTCTCTACTCACTTCCAAGAGGGACCCCAACAACCACTGCCAGGCTGCTCCTCAGTCCCCACTCTAGAGGATTTTGTGGGCACAGACTGCCACTCACAGACTGAGGATAAGAAGACTTAGGGAACTGAGGAAGCCACGTTTTGCATTTCTGTGGAGCTTCTGGGCAAAGCTCAATCTGCCTGACCCAGGCTTACCTTGGAGAAGAGCACCAACAATGCAAACTAGGTCTTAGCTGGAAGAGATGTAGTAGTGGGTCCCTCAACTGTGAAGAAAGCATTTTTGTTATGACCTGGAGGGCGAATGTTGCCTCAGGGTCAGGAACCCTTACACAGGTTCTTTCTGAATCTGGCCCACCGACATCTTTTTTTTATAGCACTTCATTACAAATGAAATTGTAATTTGGTAATTGTTGATCCTTTATCTGATCTGTTGAAGCACACATAAGTCTTTTTGAAAGCTTCTTTCCAGTGTTAAGAAGCAAAGAATATCTGCCTCAAATACCTGGCCCCATTACTCAGAATTTTAACCTTCCTGGTGTTGCCATGTCCCAGTAGAAGCACATCTTTGTTGGGGACCTTTAGTGCCAAAATAAAAGAGACCACTTATGAGAATTTCATGAAAAGTTGTGCTTTGCTTTTGTGCAAACTCAATTAGAAAACACAGATTCCATAGTTCCTTCTAAAATCTCTCCAGCCTTCCAATGAGGGGTGTTATGTTCTTTGAAACTACTCAATGATGTCATTTTTAATGAAGTCTTACATTTATCTTTTTAAGTATTTAATGTATGTTTTACCTTAACATAACATCCATATCAGTAGCTAAGGATGTTTTCTTACTCAAAAGTGTCTATAAATCTTTGAAATGTTTTCTCCTCTTATTAATTGTTTACAAAAGTTTTCCAATAGACATGCCTCTCTTATTCTTGGTGTTCACAGCAGGAGATGACCTGACTTCCCAGGTCCTCTTGTGGACCCAAATGCCTCAAAGCAGCCTTTTGCTCAGAATCCAGGAAGACATGCCAGTGTGATAGAGCACATTTCCACAGCACCCTAACCATCACAAGTATACTCTCTTGACATCCATTTTCACAACAACTTCAAAAACAAGATCACAGAGATTATAAAAGACATCCTATCCTGAAACTCAACAACGGAACTAAACATGCAGGTCTCTGTTATATCAGCCACTCACAGGCATGTACTGACTGAATGAGCCTCTCTCAAGACCTCTCTGACGTGCAGCTCAGGCTAGACATCACTGTCCTCATTCTTTGCTTTCTTTGTTCTGTTTATGAATTATATATGCCTGTCCTTAAAGGCCCTGCATCCAGAACCTGGGGAATGGGAACTAAATCTCTTCTCTTGTTCCATTTCCTGTCTTGTTCCCGGTGACATCTGGTGTGTTTGGCTGAAATTTTTGAGGACCTGTCCAGAGGTGGATTGTGTGTAATCAGAGGTCGACACAGAATGAAGTCATGGAGGAATGGGGTCTGCTCAGTGTCAGATGAGAAATTTTAAAGCCTGTGAGTTGGCAGTTTGCTAGGCATTGTATGGTTTGAAGGGGCTCTAAAGGTACCATACAAAAGGGTTTCTTTTGGAGGCTCAGAATGAAGCTGAATAATATGAGTGAGGGCCTGACCTACCTGTTGACATAGGAGCCCCTGGAGCTTATGTGGTGAAGTGGGCATGTCATTCTCCCATATTAGAATGGGCATGATGGCAAGACACAGGATTAGGAGAAAGAATGATGTTTTGAAGACTAAGATTAGTTTCCTGAAATTGAGACAAGTGGTAAAACCAGAGGTATGAACTAGCAAGGGATATGAGACAGTATATATGGGCCAAAAACCAAGAGGGGATGAAGACAGAATTAAGGTTGGTACTTTGCACAAGTTAGGGTGTGGGTTAATGGGGAGAAATCTCTCAAAAGGTACAGTGTTTTATGTGATTAAAATATTTTAGTGTGAAAATACACATGATGGCTACACATATTGTGACTTCAACGAATGCCACTGAATTGTTCACTTTATCATAATTGATTTTTATTATATAAATTTTTCTTAATAAAATAATTGTGCTGAATTAAAGAAGACAGATAAAAAAGAACATACTATATGTTTTTACATATATTAAAATTCAGTATATGCAATCTTACCTATAGGGAAAAAATGAGTAATTTCCTGCAAACTCTTGGGGTTGTGTGCGGAACAGAGGAAGGGATTTCAAAGGCATGTGAAAAATGCCCTGGCTGGTGTAGCCCAGTGGATTGAGCATGGGCCTGTGAACCAAACAACTGTGGTTCAATTCCCAGTCAGGGCACATGGCCTGGGTTGGAGTTCAGTTCCTGGCAGAAGAAACATGAGAGGCAACCATACGTTGATATTTCTCTCTCCCTCCACTTCTCTCCCCCTCTAAAGATATATAAATACATTCTTTTATTTTTAAAAGGCGCATGAAAAACTTTTGGGTGAAATTGATGCATGTGGAATGAGTAGGAATGCCAACACTCATCACATTGTAAACTTTACATATGTGTGGTTCATTGCTGGTCGCTTATACATCAGTCAAGCTGTAATCAATGCACGATGACATGAATTGCTTGTGTGGTTAGGAAGGGAGCTTATTGTTTTCCTAATAATACTGTTTCCAAGTGGGCAGACATAGAATGAGTACCCAGAGGAGTGCAATAATGACAACACTGGCCATTTTTTTAGCACTGATTGTGTATTGGGTACTTCAGGCATATTAGCTCACTGAATCACCAAAATTAATCAGTGAAATTAATTTACTTCACTCAATGTTCCTACCTCCTGGCCTTTGCACACTCTGTGTCCTCTGCCTGGAATTCTCATTCTTGCCCCCAACATGAGCTCTAGGTTTGCCTGGGCTCATTCTATATTAGATGAGAATAAATAAACAAATATCCAAATAAATTTAACTGGTCTTCACCAGGTCAAAATTACACTTCTGTTGGGTCATAATGTGTATATTTTACCCTTTTAACAATGATCACATTTGTAATTTTTAAATTAATTTATCAAAGAACACCAACACTCTCCTCATCATCTCCATGACACTCTTCTAATCACAAGAAAGAAAAAACACAAAATCTCAGACCTCACAGACTTGACTCGGCATTGAGGGAGTGACACAATAATCCAAACAACAGTGACGACAACATTGTATGGCAGTATGTTAGAATACAGTAAGGCATACTTGGGGTGTTTTTTGTCCAATTCAAATGTGTTGGCTCAGCATAGAGGATGTGAACTTATTGGAACAGAGAGACCAGAACATGATAGTATATGAAGGCAGATATAAAGAATCCATCAGCCAGAACCTTAGCTTTGCTTCGAGCGAACTGGGGAGACACTGGAAGGTTGAAAGAAAAGAAAAAAAAAAAAACAGATGTGAGTAATCTGTTTGTGGAAGGAAACCAAACTTTTGCCACCCTGAAATGTGAGTTTAAAAATATTTCTTTCAAATCATTTATTAGTAAACAAAACTTAGAAACAGCTGTTGATGCTCTTCATATTTCTGCCAAGAGATTCAGATACAAATAAGGAGAAAAAATGGTATGTTCACTTTAGGCTAATTTGATTACATATGGTATATAAAAGTGCTTCAGGAAGGCTCCTGTTGGCTAGGTAGCCCCTGGGCCCTACTGATAGGGAGTTGCCTGGAAAAAAGATTCTGTTGCCATGTAGGATCTGGTCTTCTCAACCACCTGCAAAGCACGCATTCTGACTTCTGAAACAAAAGACCCATTTTCCCTTTTCTCTTTTTTGTCCAGGGTGTTTATAACCTAATGTTTCCTCACTTTCATTGGATTTTTATGTTCCTGTGAATTCTTTATGATTATGTGTTAAAACCTTATTTCTTTCTGCTAATTGGTCTCTCTTAGATTGATGATCAGCTCAGCCAAAATTTTTTAAAATGTGGGAGGGACAGTATTTCTATTTTCAGCATCCTCGTTAGCCAGGATTTGTGAGACTGCTGGATTGCAAGCAAGGATTTTGGTGACAAGACAAGTATAGTCATCCAGGTAATAGCTGAGGATACTGGGAGCAGTGTGAAGAAAAAGTGTTAGTTTCTGGATTTGTTCTGAGCACCAAGTCAAAGAATTTTCTGAAGAATTTAATGTGGGACATAAGAAAAAGTGAGTGGTGGCAAATATACAAAGAGATTAAGAAAAATTTTAAGGGGCACATCCAAGTTAATGATTTGCCTGGAATTGCAAACTCTGAGGCATCCTGAAGTGCCTTTGAAATATTAGTTATCAAGTAAATAGTTGGTCATCAACAGGCATGTCCAGTTCATCTCTTTCATGCACTGCCATGCCCCAAGTGTCTCAGACAGAGCCTGATAGATTTACAATATGAATTCATTACATGTTTATAGAATCCACAAAGGAATGAGTAATTAACAATTAAAGTGTCTCCTGAACTACCATATACAATATCTCTCATTTACAAGGAAAATACTGCAATACCACAGATTTAACAATTAGAACAGGGAACCATTATAAATGTATTTGTTGTGGTCAATCATATGAAGACTTCTCTTGAGCATTTGTGCTGTACTTACTTTGGGGAAGAAATTAGGTGGAACATAATTAAGAGGACAGAAATGTTGCAGGGCAGTTTTTTGTCCTGGGCTGCTGTTTCTAGAGGATGGCGATGGTGTCTCTCTCTCTCTCTCTCTCTCTCTCTTGAGGCTAGGAAGCCTCACCCTCAACACTTTACCTCCATTTCTCAAGTTTTCGGTGATGTCCAAGATCTCCAAGAAGTAACAAAAGACCAAAGAGGTCAAACTTAGCTCTGTAAAGTTTGAGGTCTTTTCTAATCACATGCATAAGGTTCTGAACTAAGACATTTGAGCTAAAGCTTTGGTATTATTACCAAAGTTTCCAATGATACCTTTTTAACAAAAAGAACAGAAATGTACGGGACTCATAACAATAATGGTATTGATATATAAGCAACAGAGACTTTTAGACACAAACAAAAATCAGTGTTGCTAGTCACATGGGTGTCCTTGTGTCCATCCTCATGGTCTACAACAGTGTCATGGTGCCTCCACATGTTTGCATGGAGAAGAGACACTACTCAGATTCTCTAAGCACTTGACCTTATCCCATTGGTTATCATGTGGCCACTGCTTATCCTCTGAGGGACACAGTGTCAGCTACAGTGTGGACATGGTACACATGAGATTAAACTGAGGTGGAGTTTGGTCTGAAATGTGCTTTAACTCAAGAATAATGACAATGCTAGCTCAGATTTTTTACTGTTTATTGACTCAATGCAATTTTCTAAGGACTATTCACCTTCAGAATAAATCTATTTTAATAATGTAAGAAAACCTTTTGTCCTGGCTGGTGTAGCTCAGTGTATTGAGTGCAGGAGTGTGAACCAAAGGACTGTGGTTCAATTCCCAGTCCAGGCACGTGCGTAGGTTGCAGGCCAGTTCCCAGCAGGGGACACACAAGAGGCAACCATACATTGATATTTCTCTTCTTTTCTCCTCCCCTTCCCCTCTAAAGATAAATAAACAAAATCTTTCAAACAATAAAAAAGAAAAGAAAACCTTTTATTTAGAGTATAACAGCATAGAGGGGAGGGGAAAGAGTCACTCGAATTTCACATCCACCTCAAGGGCCACAATTGCAACAGAACTAATGGGGTTGGAGGCTTCAAACTGGTAATTCCCAGCATCTTGCCCCTTGACTTGGTCTATGGTGAGTCTTCAGTGGTCCTTGGAAGGCTTCATTCACTCTGTGGGCTGCAATTTTGTGGCATTGAACAACCACTGGATAGTGAGCCCATTTGAGCAGCAGGTCAAGACCACAGCATCCTTATTCTCTGTGACTGTGGTGCTGCTGGCTCGAAGGGTGTGCTTTCTCACATGCCCTGTGGAGAAAAAGAGAATGCAATTCATTGAGAAAGGGCTCTTTGATGTGGAGCCATGCTGCTTCCTCAGAGATCTCAGCCACTCACAGTCCACAGTGAGCTATATAAAGGTCATCAGAGTAAGGCTC
Source organism: Sturnira hondurensis (assembly GCF_014824575.4). NCBI lineage: Eukaryota > Metazoa > Chordata > Mammalia > Chiroptera > Phyllostomidae > Sturnira > Sturnira hondurensis. The sequence continues at coordinate 34,963 of NW_028083832.1, read as the reverse complement.
TGACATTTGCAGAAGAACAGTTGTGTATATTCAGGTGACAATATATAAGGAGGGAGCTGAAGCTCCACTCTGACCCCATATAACCTTCGGGTGATTCCTTAACTGTTCTTGTACACGTCTGTGTTGTAGCAGCACACAGATCCCCTTCCCAGCCCATGTGTCTTATAACCTCATCATCACATGCAATTGTTTTCTCATGAGCTTTTCTTGATCTTTTTCTAGAACATTTTGACTTGAAAAAGCATCATACTACATAAAAAAATTTATGTGTGTTGGTGAAGTCAGGCTCACCACCTTTGTCCATCTCTACTGCCAAGGGAAGTTTGCAGTAAGTGGAAAAGCATTTAGCTTTTGTTAAATAATTCACTAGATAGTAAAAATGACCCAGTCCTGTCTTCATGAGTGTAGATCTGAAGGATTTCTGTGTCAAGCATTTTTAAGTCTGAACAAGATTTTATTTCCTGGCCTACTGATTCAATGTCATGATGAAATTCATCTCTAGAGGGAAATGGGTATGGTTTTAACAAAAATCATTGACTATAGGGATAAAAGTAACCTATACACCATAATAAAAGCCATACATAAAAGCCCAGAGTTAACACAATATTCTATGGAGACACTCAAAAGAAGTTTAGTAATATCATGAACAAAAAATAAATGCTCTAATTCCATATATTTAACTGAGTATTGGGAGTTTTGACCACAAAACCATTTTTGCAAGGTGAAACACGCCGTATCCAAATTGGTGAAAAAGAAAATAAACATCTTTTTTGAAAAGATAACATAATCTTATATGTAGAAAATCATACAGTTTCTGACAAACACAAAGATACACACACAGTTAGAAGTAATACATGAGGCAAAGCTGCAGAAGATAAAATAAACACTTAAAATTTTTCTTAACTTTTGGGACACTTAAGATACAGATTACGTTCTTTTCCTGCAGCAATAATAAGTATTTCAAAGCAAAATTAAGGAAAATGTTCCATTTTTCTATACCATGAAAAGATTAAAATGAAAAAAGGAGTAAACTTAATTAATATGGTATAAATTGTATACACTGAAAAGTACCAAATATTTTTGAAAGAAATCAGACACAAATAAATGGAAAAACATGCATGTTAATTGTTTGGAAGACCCCAAACTATCTATACATTTGACGCAGTCACTATCAAATCCTCAAGGTCTTCCTGGCAGAAAGTAAAATATCCATCCTACATTTCATAAGAAAATTCAATGAACCCCAAATTGTTGAAATGGTGTTTAGCAAAAAACGCAACAGGAGGTCTCATGTTTCCTAAACTCAAAAATTACTGCAGAACTAAGGGAATCAAACCAGTGTGACACTGGAACAAAAAATTCTATTCATCAAAGACAGGATCAAATTGTGTCAATGAAAAGTCCTAGACTATTCAATGGAGAAAAGATAGACATTTTAACAATGATGTTGAAAAAGAATATCCACATGCAAAGAATTGACATAGATAGTTGTCTTCTACTATACAAAAAAATAGGTCAGAATAGATTAAATTATAAAGGTTAGAGCTAAAAGTTTGAAGTGCTTAGCAAAAGTATAGAGAGAAGCATTATGACACTAAGTTGTCAATGATTTTATGAATATGACACTAAGAATACAGGCAAAAATTAGGCAATTTAGATTTTGTCAAAATGAAAAATTGTCTTCATCAAAAAACACAGCAGATTAAAAGGTGACCTATGAAATGGGGAAAATATTTTCCAACTACTATGGAAAGTCAAAGGTTAATGTCTAGAGTATAGAAAAGATCTACACTTCTACAACAAAGACAAAACAAATAATCTGATTTATAAAGAAACAAAGCATTTGAGTCAAATTTTCTCCAGAGAATATATACAAATGGCCAATAGTCACAAACCAAGGTTCTCAGCACCACTACTATTAAGTAAAATGAAAATAAAATCTCTCAAGGTCAAGTTTGTTGTTTGCGATGTTGGGTGGGGTTAACTTTACTCTGCATGTAAGAGGAAAAAATGGCCCTGTGTGTTACCTTTGATTTCTCCAAAAGATTCTTCAACCATAATTGGCACTTCTCACATCTCAGTAACCTGACTCTTTGAAATAGTGAAGCAGGTCATTGTATCACAAAAAATATTTCAGAATCTGAGTGCTCAGTGTGTGTATGGCCTCTAGCTATAGGTCTAGGGGAAATATCGACTTCCTCAGATGTTAGTTTAGTATCAGTGTTTGTTTATGGAAAGACATATGAATGGGAGTCAGAGACACCCCTGCACTTCTCTTGGTTCTTCACTGTCCACCCAACTGCCAGGCTGAGCAGGAACCTTTTCTTCCAGCTGCACAGACTTCTATTGCCCAGATGAGGTGTGTTTCCATGAGGCACTATTTTTCAGGACATCCTGGAGACTGGGGTTGGAGCAGAAATAAAATGGAAATAGCAGAAGCAAGCCAGTGATATATTGACTACTCGGGCCTCTGGATGAAGAGCTGGGTCAGGTTTTTCCAGCTGAAGGTGAATGAAATGAGTGACTGAGCCAATAACTAATAGAGCAAATTCCAATAAGTAATTTAGGAAAAAGGAAAAGGGACAGACAGAGACTGATTACGGCAGCAGAATCATGTGCTCTGCCCTTGACGATTAAAGTCATTCTCTCTCCTCTGAGGGCAAGTGAGGACTTGGGCAAATGCAAAATGTGTCAGTTACAGCAAATGAGGGGCACTGAATTCCTGAATTTCTGGTGCTTGTGAGCAATTTGTGTTAGGTGGCCATGAGATAGAAATTTGGGAAAAAAACTTAAAATTCTTTCATGTGTGAAAATTGTTAACACCTTGGGGCCCAAGACCAATTGCAAAAAGAAATATTTTGTTAGAGAAACAAAAAGGATCTGAGATGATGGTCTTAGTTCTTAAAGGCACAAAAAGATCGTCCTCTGCAGGTAATTGGATTCTGGAGTAAAACAGATTGTTTCTCCATTTTGCCTCACTCCACAAAACAAAGTGTATTCCTATGAGCTGAGGAGGTCTGGAGACAAAGTACCTGCAGAGAAACCAATGAACCAGTTCACTGGTTTAGGAACCCAAAGAGCCCCCCATACGGCCCCTGAGGTAGAGAAATCAAGTCTATAACTACAAACAGCACTCAAGTGACTCTGATCAGCTGCTCATGGATTGTGGGACTGATTTATAACTACAAACAGCACTCAAGTGACTCTGATCAGCTGCTCATGGATTGTGGGACTGATTTACTGACCATATCATCCTGTTTCTCACTTTATTCTCAAAGAATATTTGGCTGCCAGGTTGTCAGTGCAGCAACTGTAAAGTAGAGGATCTGAACTAAATCTTTAAATAGAAGAACTTCTCAAACGAGGCACCTCTTACTGATTGACTCCAAGAGAGAATCCTCTTGGCTGATCCCTGGCGAATTAGGACCTTCCAGGAGTATCTTTTTTCCTCAGAATCTTTTTGGAAATGCTGACCTTTTACTGAACCTTCCTAAGTCCCCCAGGATAGTCAGCTAATATCCAGAGACACTGTCTCACTGTGCTTTTCACACACAAACTCAGGTGACACCAAACTCCATTTCTGGCAAGATGTGCCTCTTGGGCCTGAGCCAGGACTGGTGACAGCATCAGGAGCCTTGTGATTCAGGCATCCATTAAACTGTTACACACTCAGCCCTTTCAAGGACCCCCAAACACAACCTGGCAAAGGCTCCCCAGGGTCCCTGGAGTCAAGATTCCTGGCACAGTGTTCTTGGAAGGGATTATTGAGCCGAGCTCTCTATGAATATCAGGAGGCTTCTCAGACCATGCTCTGACCAAGTATAGCAGGTCAGCTTCAGTTCAAGTTCATAGAACATGCTTAGGGGACTGAAATGAGATTGGTTTCCCTGTGCTGAGTTACTCTCATCACACTGATTCTTCTCGCTGCAGTGACTGTCTTCAGGGCTGCAAGTTGGGAAGGGAACTGAGATCTTAGGAAGTTTGTCTACACTCTGGGTATCCTGCAATAGATGCCAAAATCCAGCCTGAAACAAAATGTGAAGGGCAATGAAAGCAGAGTCGAGACTTATCAGTTCTCTGTTTGAAGTAGAATTCACCTCACCCGACACCTAGAGGTCAGCGAGCAGTCACTCATGGTACACATTGAGCTGACCATGTCCTATTAATATTTTGGAATTTTGTTGTTCCACTGCTACGGTGTAAATTCCCCTGTCTTTCATGGTGACCTTCTTCAACAGCAATGACCCATCATAGCTTTTTGTCACTCATCCATTTGGGTGACCTCTTATAAGGTAGTTTGCATTTTTAGCAAGAAATGCAGTTATATGATTGTTGTCTAGGACTTTCCCTCTTTACCATAGGAAGCGTGTTGCAATAGGAGGCTTGTTGAGGATATGTAAATGCACATTTTCCCCTTTTGCAGCATTTTTCAAACACATATCCTGTTGGGCCATGGCGGGCAGGCATCAGAAGTTTAAGAGTGAGACTAAAAAATAGGAAAAGAAATTAATCAATATTTGTATCTTTGTATTGGGTTAGAAAGATGGGATCCTGAATCCTGAAGAAGTCTCTTTGTCTCTCAGCCCTGGTCTGCATGAGAGTGTGTGTCTCCCATGGTCAAGGTCAATAGCAGGCATCCATTACTTCCGAAAGTAACTTCTAGCACCTCTGAAACTGTTACTTTTTCTGTTTCAAATACTCTTATCCAGATGTTTGTTTTACTCACCCCTTCACTATACTCAGACCCCCCTCTGATACTCAGGAGCATTTTTGAAAGATGCCTTTGCTGACCACGTTCTCTAAAGTTTCTCTTCCTTCATTTTCTGACTGTCCTTCTGTTTTCTCATGGCCGTTGTGGATACCTGACCTCACATTTGGACCTTTTTTTGTCCCTCTCTCCTCCATAGAACATGGATGGACTTGATGAGAGCAGGACTTCTCTGATCTAGTATTTCCAGTGACACCAAACATCTAGAAATACATGGGGTTGAATGAATGAGTTTTCCTAGGATCCTCTAAACCATTGGATGCATTTACCCATTTCTCAGGTTTGTGGTAAAGACAATGCCTAGCACCCTGGATGAATATTTTCTACTGTTTCCTGACAGAAATCCTTATTATTCTTAACAATATTCATAATTCAATATTCAGTGATGAATAACAGGAAATGAACAGCAATCCAGGTTTTTCTGCCTCTCACAACTTCCAGGTTATGAGATTGTCTTGTTTCTGAACCCCATTCCCCAACCTTCTCTTTTCTTTTGTCCTTCACACTCAGGTCCAAACAGAAGCCTTTCCTCTATCTGAGAGCACTGGTCTCTCCAGAAGATCCCAGCCAGTCTCTTTGTGAGATCTCTAGTCAACCCCAAGGAATTGTCTCCTACTCATTAACCAACAGGAGCCCTTGCCAGTGGACAAGTCCTCTGTTGGTAGAGACTGAAAGGGGCCGCTTTGTGTGCTGCCTCCTCTGTGGCTCTGACTTTCAGAAAAGTCTGAGGTTCTGAAAGTCTCGCAGGCACCCCTGTCCAGAATGGGGCAATCTGCTGTGTGTCCTACCTGCAAATTGAGGTTTATTCTGGGGCATGTTTACTATTCTTGTCATGTGGGCTGGGGGCAGGGTTTGCAGATAGGATCCTCCAACACACCACCTTCAGTTTTTTCCACCCTTGAGCCTTCTGACCAGTGCTGATACCCTATATGCTGCCTTGTTTAGAACTCCTGAGGCTTCTCAAAACCACACAGACACCCAGAAGTACACATGCATGTAAACATACATACCCACCCACACACCCTCATGCTGTGTTAGGAAAAGCACAAGCCTGAGGTATCTGGCCTTCAGGGTTTTCACACAGCTTCCTGTCAGGTGCCCAGTAGTCTTCCCCACAGCCTCTCTCTTTCACACTTGACTTTTGTTTGCAGAACAGGTGGTCTTGAGCTAAGTGAGAAAAACCTAAAACAGGGACATCACCCCTGTTGTGCATTGGATCACCTGTGAGACATTGTAAACATTGTAATGCCCAGGTGATGCCTTAAGAATGCAGCTTCAGCAGCTGTCCAGTTAATTTGGCTGTACAATCAAAATGAGGTTTCTTCATCGGAGAATCGGAGAATCTTCATCGTAGAATCACTTCTTTTGCTTTCCTGTGTAGAGGAGATGTCTTCAGATCCCATTAAACTGCCAGTTCTTACTGGGCTGCAGTGGGTCAGACACTCTGCATCTAAGAAGCTCTCAGGAGAGGTTGTGCCTACTGACTGGTAGTGCACGCTTGCATTAGCAAGGCTCATGGGGCGCATGCATTTTTAATAGTGTGACCTAATGGTGCCAGCCTTTGCCATTGTGTGTCTTGTTCTTTGCTCTGTCAGCATCACAAAGAGAGCCTCTGGCATCCTGAAAATATCTGTAATAATTGTGTTCATGACACAGAAACCCAGCTGCACCCCGGGTCCTGCCCATGTTCTCAAATGCTCTGAGAAGGTTTTATTTCCTCCCAGCAGGAATGTCACAGAGATGACTCTGGTAGTGAAAAGGATCAGCCTTGTAAAAATTTCAGTGTAAATCCTTCTATCTCAAGTTGTCACTAAACTGGATTTTGCCTCTCAGTAAGATGTGAATATTTTGGGTTTGAAGTGGCAGATGCCCCTTAGTGTCCCTGGAAGAAAGGCCCTTAGTGAAAGGTCAGGTGCCTGTATGTTTCCTGATTCTCAGGGATCAACTTAATGTAGATCACCCTCCCTACTCTTGTTTGTATGACCTGTTTTTGTGCTCTCTGGCTGTTGGGACAATGTCTGAGTTCTCCCTGGGTGACTTTCTTGTGGTCCCCAGACTTTCCCATGGATGATACCAGGCATAGTATAGAGAGCAGCACAGAAACCCCTGAGGGAGAAAGTGCTCCCAGAACCTGTCAAAATAAAAAAAAAATTCCAACCTTTAGAGCAATTTAATGAGATTACTTGAGCCATAATGGTCACAAAAGCTGGGAATATAGGTCTCAAATCCCATAAAGGAAGGAAGTTTTGTAGCATAGTTTATACATTATAATCAAAGTAGAAGTTGAAAGAAGTTGCATAAACTTTCTTAAAACTTAGTAGGTGAAAGAAAACATAGCAGGAACATCTCTAGAACTGAGGAAAGAAGGCAAAATAGAGAAACATATATTTCTTTACATTGGTGGGTACAGGAAAGTTCACAATTACAGGACACAGAGAATGTGTGCAGGGGAACAGATAACATAAAGGACATTATGTAAAAGGATGAAAAAATATCCCTGATTTCTATAAGGCCAGGATATGCTCTTTCCTCTTTGGTGTAACTCTACCAAGGATTAAGGATCCAGAGTTTCTGTCAGATCAGGTGTCTCTGAGAACAGGAATGACATAGACCCTGGCTCATGAGACACAACTCACAAGTTGGGTATGTGGAGTGCGGTGATTTTAATGGCAATAAAGTGGAGCCCAGTCCCCACTGTTAGGAAGATTCTGTCCTTTCTTCTGACTGTATGAGAAGTAAAAACCTTAACATAGGATGTGCCCTCTCCCCGGCAGGCAATGGTCTTCTGTCATACTGACACCATTGCCTTTGTGTTTATGAAAACATAATTTGACTGCAAGAGTCACACAGAGTGACAGTCTTCCATTGTGTGCTTCCCCTTATCAATTTAATGAGCAATCACAGAGCTTCTGTGATGTGTCAGGCTCTTGGTAGCGTCCTGGAAACTTCAAGGAAAATAAAACATGTGTGGACCTTGTGCTTGGCAAGTTTGCCTTGTAACAGAGACAGGGTTTCAGGTAAATCATGGCTCTAGGGGATCAGTTATATTTCAGTGAAGAGGCATGAAAGAAAACTTTGGGTGCACACACAGCATGTACTTGAATCTTAGCTGGTTTGAGGATCATAGAGAGAACTTTTGACAAAGTCACCTCTTTGCTGCCACCTGAAGAATTAGTGGCCATTTTCCCTTGAGGAAAAGAGGCTGTTAGGAATAGAACAGCTGCCTGCAGAGGATTCACCTTTGGTGGGCTGATATTTGAATAGATAGAGGAGCGGACAGAGTCTGCTCCCCTGAATGAGGAGTTTGAAGAGTTAAGAAGAATGTGTAATGATTGATATTTTTGAGGTTGGGCTCTTCTGGGCTGTGGGTGCTGCTCTGCTGGGGTCAGCTGTGCCTTAGAAAGTCCACAGCCTGGTGGACAAGCAGAAAAATGGGCAAGAAGATGTCGTATTACCGTTAGCTTTCTTTTAATGTTGTACTTTCTAATCAACTATACTTTAGATAATATTTCACATGTATAAATAATTCTAATATTATTTTGAATTACAGTTGAATGTTATAATCTTAACATATTGATTATGTTAAGATTATCTGCCTGTACCAGATAATTAGTTACAATTAAAGTAAACATTGTGTCCCTTGCTATTAACATCTTTCATGCTCTCTTGTAATCTTATTCTCCTTCTCCCCGCCTCCTTTTTTTAGTGTTAATAAAACTCTCACCAGATTCTTTTATTATGAATTCATATACATTTTCAGGATTTCCCAAATTTTTATGATGAAGTATGTACTTTTAGGCTGAAGTTGGCTTCTTGACTCAACAAATTATTTTGGCATAGCTCTTTCCTTTTAAACTCTAGTTATCTGCCACTCTAAGGAAGCATTAATTTTGAAGATCTATTTACCCTTTTTGGCCACTTGTGTTGTTTCCAATTTTGGGCTCTTACAAGTAAACCTGCCATGAACATGAATGCAGAAAATTGTATAAGGCAAAAATTAGTGTTTATAAAACAAATGAATAGATAGAGAAATGGGGAAGTTAGGGAGTTACCCATGAAAGTTTGGTTTCAAGGTCCCACTGCCACAAAACCACCCAGAGGTAAAGAAATACTTGCTTCTTCACATAAAACTGTATCTGCCACACCCGCCCATCAGTCAACACAGTAACAGAAATAAACGGTTCCATCTCAGTTCCAGCTTCTAATTTATGAACCAATGCAGCTCAGAAACTGCATTTATTTCACATCTGGATTCTCAATCACTAGGAGTAGGGGAAGGTAGTGTTTAACTTTTAGTCCTTGTGGTATAAAAGGAAACCCAATGAAATAAAGGACATACGCCAAGTGCCACATGACATTTCTGAGCCCACCTGCAGGCTGTGTGACTCTAAGTGAGTGACCCCACCTTGATAAGCGTCACTTCTCTCATGTGATATATAAAAATATGTTTGATCCTCTTTCTTGGATTTTAGAAAAGGACATCTGAAACTCCTGGAATTGTGTAAGTGATGTGGGTAGTAAGTGTACTGTATACTTTTGTTGTGATAACACAACTCCTGCCAGGCCCCTTGATAGTTGCAGAGTGAGGGCAGGTCACCAGAAAGGACAAGTTCTGGTAAGGAGTTTGGAATTTTCAGCTATGAACTTAAGAAATGTTTCAACCTGAGAAGAATTTTTAAGAGTCTTTTTGAGCCAAATATGATGATACCTGCAGGAAGCAAAATCACAATGGACTGAGAAGATGTTCTGAAAAATGGCAATATGCCCCTTAGTTCATACAGTTCCTTCAAAGGCTGAGGCCTAAAGTGTTACATGAAATCCAGTGGTAATAGATTAGAAATTTTGTGAAGTGGACACTGACCCACAGTGCCCATGGCGTCATGGATAATATATAAGACAAATTCACATGGACTACAGAGTCCTGTGCAGGAAAAGAGATGGCATGGCTACTCCCTCAAGGGGGAAGCACCTCAGAATGGCCTGGCCACTCTCTCAGGGGGAGAACGTCGTTGACCCTTGCTGAGACAGGCCTTTATTGGTTTTAATTTACTCAGGAATACAGATACAGCTCATTAATAATTGTCAGGCAGTAAGGATCAAACAGTAGGCAGCATACAAAAAACTATCAGGGCTTCTTCTAAGTCAGGGTGTGTCAGCTAAAAGGCTACAAAACTTTGGGAAATAAACTCATTTCCTGCTCGGGCCTTTATCATTTAACTAACAGCATTCTTAGCAAAGCAGGTTTCACAGGATTTTACATATCCTTTCTCAGGCCTGATCACCTGGGGAGCCTACCCTTTCCAGCACAGGGTTGCACCACCCTCTGTCATTGTTTCAGGCTAAATCAGGCAGAGGAGGCAAGATAGCCAAGGAATTAGGAGAAATGAGGACTCAGGCTTCATGAAAGCCTGGGGGTGTGGGTCCATCACCCCCTTTCTCCATAGCCCCCCAAGTCCTTCCCTGGGACCTTCATGTGATCATGCCTGTCTTAGGTCATTCCCCTCTTGGGGAATCTTACCCATCATTGGCTAACTGATCCAGCATTGGAGGCCAGTTATGAAAAAAGGAGCAGAAGCAGCACTCCTGCCAGGGAGATAAGCTTTGTCTCCTTATTGGCTTGAGTTCCGAAGGTTACTCACTCAGCCTTACCCATGGGGGGTTTACAGCTCCTGAAACCAGGCAGGGTGAGTCCCAACAATGTTGGAGAAAGAAAACTGCAGCAATCTCTGAAACTGTGAAAGACTAAAACAAAACAAATTGATACAATTTTGAAGTTGGTTTATATAGGAAAGTTAGCAGTTGGCAATGAACACAATAGTGATAGTAATGAGAAGGTGTGTTGTGTCTGCTATGGTGCAGTGAGGTGTCCAGAAAACAGAAAATTACCCTGACATTTTAAAGGTATGTTATGTTAGAGGCAAAAAGACAATGAACACTCTCATTTGAGGTAAAGCTTGACTTTTGTCAGGAGGGATGCCAGCCTAGGACATGACTACAAACCACGACTCAATTTGGTTAAGAGTTTTAATTTCAGACCATCCTCTGTGGTTATTTAAGTTTATGCATTTTACATCCCACCACGCAGGTCTTCCCTGACCTTTTCAGCTTTAGGATGTGAGCCCTTTTTTGTCCACACTGCTTTGGTTATAAATCAACCTAAACAATGCATTGGTGACTAAACTTTTGGTTAGTCAATGTTGTCTCAAGTGCTAGGAAGAGATTTTTAGGAAGTCTTGCTGCCAGTGTTTGTCTTGCTGAATGATAAACCATCAGTGATGCAGCAGACCTAATCTATGGATGGAAGTCAAAGCTGAATGATCTCAAGAGAGAAAAGCAGGTAAATGGGAGGTAGTCAGTGACACAGGCCTTTATTAGACAAACACTCTGGATCATTTATAACCTGTAAGCTATCACGATCCAAGTTTTTCTGTCTCATGTCTCTGTATTTTGCACCTTGTATAATATTTACTGACTGATTGAGGGCACATTATAGACCAAAGCACTTTGAACAATCTATGTGATTGGTTCTTATTTACTATATCCTGCCTACTATTAATTATTAATTAGTCAATATAAATTTGATTTCTGCTACTTTTATACTTGAAAGCTCTACCCTTAAGGTTCATGTGGGGAACCAGGTTGTGAAACGTATTTGTATTCTTGAGAGGGTGACATTTAAATAGAATTCAATTACAATATTTTCAGTGGATCTGAAGAAAGTGGGAAATGTATATGGGCCTAGTTGAATGATTTTCCAGTTTCATATTTGGACAGACAGATCATCTGCTACAGACTTTATGAGCTATAGGAAGATGATTTGGGCAATATTGTTTACTTCCTGGAATCATATTTTCAAAAACCCAATGTGTTAGTTCACGTACTTGTTAAAGTATCAGTGATTGAGTCCCTTCAGGTAAGACATGGTTTGACACCATGTATGTTTCTGTGGTTCCACGTTGCACCATTAGGGGTCAGACCCACTTTTCTTTTTCTGCAGCGGTCCACTAGAAGTGGAAAAGAGAGTCTTTTATTCATTTGGTAGGAAGCAACAAGGATTCTCAGATCAAAATAATTGGCTGTTTAATGTTGCCCGCCACAGCATTACAAGGATGAATTATATTTGCTTTCATGGTAGCAGCTTTAGAAGTCTTCCAACTGTGGCAGTTGCTAATTGTTTCAAAATCTGCATAACATCTAATAATTGTGCAACCTATTTTCTATCTTTAATCCAGGTCCCGGAGTAAATTCAGAAGGCTTTCTGCATCCACAACATGGAGAGTTTTGAGGTACACCAAGGGCATAGCTACTATTAGTGAAACTATGGAGCATTTGATTTTTTGAAAATTGACAAGTGCAAGTTAGAACAATTATTTCAGATTGCTGGGACTTTCTTACTGATGTAAAAATAAACACATTTCATTGTGTCCATCATAGAAGTTAATCGCCTATCCAATTTGGTGATATTACTGTTCATTTTTCACGGATTCATATGTAATCTACATTAAGTCAGCATGAGCAAGGAACTTTTTGTGAACCATCCCTGGAAACAAAGAGGTGGTCAGTAGGCAAAATGTAGCTATGGATGTCATTACTCTGCAAAGAAAGCAACAAACTTGCTGAGATAAGACTGTTCCATCACATTGAAAACAATAGGTGCAGAAAGTGAAACGCTTACAGAGGTGTTTAGTATGATGGCAATTCATCGGAGATCCAAAAGAATGAAAACGTAAAGAATGGAGAGCCCATAGCTATCTTTTCTGTTTGTTTGCATAACATATGTAAAGAAGAAATGACTGTCATGCAGGGAGGAAGCTCTTTGGCTTCCGAGTTTAATTGCTGATGATAAGATTGCATAGGTCAGAGGTAATGTCTGTTTTTGAGTTAAATCTTTCTAAGTATTTTTGTATGAAGAATTAAAAAAATCACATAATATGTGTCAGAATGTGGGATTTAGGTAATATTTTAGATATTTTACATTTTTTGGAAGGGGGCAGTTTCCATGAATTTGACTTCAATAAAACATACAAAAACTGGAAAAATTGTTAACCCATTTGTGACAATGGCCAGTAAAATCCAGCATCTTCTAAGTTTCTTCCTCTATTTTAAAAGAGAAAAATACAAGATTCTACTGAGTATTTCAAGGCTAATTAGTACCCATCCTTAGATATAAGATGCCAATCTATTTTATTTGAGGTAAACAAAATGGAAGCTTATCCTTTGAGACCTGATCTCCTTTTTGGCTAGCTGTTCTGAAAAGTAAATTGTGTCCTTTTAAACTCTAGTAATATCCTAGAGCACAAAAAAATCAAATCTTAATCTCTGGGAGAAATAGGCAGGACTCTCTGTATCTACCTGGGGCATTTTAGTCCAAGTAAACTGGCAATCTTCCCAAGTGAAGGCAAAGAGATGTTGACCATATTATTTTATACTGAAGTGCTGAACAAGGTACAACACAAATTTATTACTGAAAAATGTTCAGAGTCCACACATGTAGATGATAATAAAGTACGTGGTTTGGGAATCACAGGATATCTGGAAATACCTATTTTATTTATCGCTCTGAGATTATGTACAAGTGTTCATTCTACTTATTTGGTTTCTTTCCTGGCAAGTTGGGACAATTACAGAAACTTCTATACAAATTATGTCTTCTTTTAAAGTACTTTTGGCCTGGCTGGCATAGCTCAATGGGTTGAGCTCGGGCTTGCAAACCAAAGGATCGCGGTTCTATTCCCAGTCAGGGCACATGCCTGGGTTGCAGGCCAGTTCCCAGCAGGGGACACATGAGAGGCAACTATACATTGATATTTCTATCCCTCTCTCCTTCCCTTCCCCTCTAAAGATAAATAAATAAAATATTTAAAAAATAAAGTAATTTTGTGTAATATGCTTAATTCTAGCTAGTGCATCAGGTCTTCAAGTAAAATGGCAAATATTGGGCAGTGGCAAAGTACCATCAATAGTTATTGTAATAGGAGTGGCTGATTGAGCTCGACAATATTGGCACTCGAAAGCGATTGAAGTTCCATTGGAACTTCCCTCAAGAAATGTTAGGTCAAGATGTTTTTTTCCTTCTTGTGGAAGTTCCTTTATAATTATTGTTTTCTGCATTGTTTCAATATTCAAATTCATTTCACCCTTCCAGGAAAAGAAGATGTGGATGCAATGAATTTAAACAAAATCTCTCTCTGTTAGGTAAACTGAGGCTGATTGGACCAATAAAAATGTGTGTTACCTCATGACATTTTATAGTTGAAGGGGACAGCTTGTGACTTAAGAACATTCATTATTTGGTTAGATGTCTCTACAATCTGCACCAAACCTTTACTCTTAATTGGATGTCATTAGGAACAGATCAAGTTGTCCCGGTACCTAAAAGGGCCTTCAGAATTTCTCCTATTATAGTAACTTTAATTTCTTTTCAACTATAAGTAAGGAGATAAGGAAACACCTTTGTATTCCATTGAGCAAGCATATGCTTGCTTTTCTATTTTTTCTTGTTTTCATCCTTTTTTCAGTTTTCTATATCCTCTTTTAAAGTGAACTGACTTCTCTACAGGAGTTGCCCAGTGGGCCTTATTTGGTGAGTCTGTGGCTTCACTCCCAGGAACCTATAGGTGTATTCACTGGAGGAGGTTAGAATAGTCGTAATCTTGTGTCCGAACAGTTCAACTCGATTTTTTTGCACAACCGTCAGAGTCCTGGAAATAGTCTTCAAAAAGTTTAGGTATATTTTTACATTATATATATATATATATATATATAAAACCCTTCACTGTACTTTTCATAAAATAAGGTTTTGTTGAGGTAATTTTTTTCTGAAAGGGGCTGCTAGGATTCCTGGATCATTATTTCTGAATCTCTATTGTCATTTTTTCTAAGACTATTAAGGAGTAGTAGTGGGACAGATATAAAGGAGATAAAAAAGGATAAAGAAAGAAAGAAATAAGGCTATTCTGGCTAAATAAGAAAGTAACTCAGAGGCAAAGGATACAGTGAAGGGGCTATGGAAGGAGGAGGTTATGTGGTGCTGGCATTCATTACCTACAGGAGCCTTCTTTAAGTTCAGAGACAGTCCCTAAAAGTTTTTATTAGGTTTTGAGAGAGGGTTTATCTGTGCTTCTCCTAGAAGTTTCTAATTTCCAATAAAAATGTACTGGCCATTTATGCAGTTAAAATTTAGACCCTAATTTTCAAAATTTTTGAATGTCTAGACTAATTAGATGTCAAAAGATTTCTACTTTGGCCCTCCTAAATTGCCACCTCTTCTAATAAAATCTTACATTTCTTTAAGCTCTTGGAAATAAAGTCTTTTTTATTTATTGTCCACATGTCGGAGTAGTAATGGGGGGACTGGGTCAGAGAGATTTTAGCCTTGGAGGCTTGGTTTCCCACATCCACCTTACTATTTTTATTAGCTTTGAAATGTAAATAATTTCTCTCATGTCATCATTCTTTGGGGGTTATTGGTTATTAGAGTCCAAATATCTTCCTGCTTTCAGATAACACAAAGTACTGTACCCGGTTATGGGACTGTATTGGTGAGGTTAATTTAAGAGCAGAAACCAGGGCTACCCACCTCATGTTTTGCAGGTTACATTCTTCTCTTACTTGTCAATATGTCTCTTGCAACCTGTTTTCCTGACAAGTTTCCACATTTTTACTTACAGGTGCCAGGTGTTTTCCTTTTATCTTTTATTTTTTTTATAAAACTTCCTTCCTTCCTTCCTTCCTTCCTTCCTTCCTTCCTTCCTTCCTTCCTTCCTTCTTTCCTTCTTTTCTTCTTTTCTTTTATTGTAGAAGGGGAAGGAATGAACAAATAGAGGGAGAGAAACATTGATGTAAAAGAGAATCACCAATCAGTTGTATCTCCTGTGGACCCTGACAGGGGACCAAGCCTGAAACACACACATGTGCCCTTCCCTCTAAACAAAGCAGAGACATTTTTTGCACTGTGGGACAACCAACTGAGCCAAACCAGTCAGATTTACATTTAGTATTCAGCTGCAGATCATGACAGCCAGCTGTGGAAGCAAAAGTTGTTTTTTTCTTCTCATCTTTCAATTCCTTTAGCTATTCATCTAATAATCAGATCAATAGAGGCAGATTAACAGGAGACAATGTACAGAGTCTATTTTACTAATGCATATTCTGAAGTAAAAAAAACAACAACATAGAGATCCAAAGAAGGATTGGATCTTACTTAAGATTACTTAAGTAATCTTTGGAGATCCAAATCTTTAGAGATCCAAAGAAGGATTGGATCTTACTTATGTGGATTACTTAAGACATATGTTGTTCTGAAGATACAGAAAAAAAAAAGCATTGTGGTTTGAAGCTTCAGGACACACGCACACACGTTCATGCACACACCACAGCATGGAGATTTTAAAGCACATGAATAGTAAATAGATATTGGCTTGGCATTTCCATGTGAGTGTTCCTCCTTCAGCTGGTCCTCTTTCTAAATACTTCCTAGGCAGTTAAGAGGGAAGTTCTCACTGTTGTTGTTGCTTTTTAAAAATTTGAGCCTTCTGGTTCCCAATAACAAGATCAGAATCCATATTCTAAAAGTAACAACTATTGGGGTGGCATCTGGGGTGGCAATTATGGTTCCCTTCACAGCCCAGCCACTACCCTTCAGCTGCCTTAACAAATCTAACTGAAAGCTCAATCCCACTACACCTAGGTATTAATTAAAGTCACTATGTACTTAAATTATTACCAAACAAGATAAAATACTGACATTCTTTTGTCAATCTAAGTGTGGCAACTTTTGACTTCTTATTATATAAAATTTAAAAGTTATATTTGAACCTGCTAATAAAAATGTTCCTAGAGTTGGTGTTTCTCCTGCCCTCCTGTCCACAGGGAAAGGCTCCAGATAGTGTTAAATTGTAGATTCTGAAGGGGAGGCATTTGGTCAGATACTCTTCATCTCACAAGCTCTCAGGAGAAAGTGATCTTATTACTGGCCTAAAGGGTACACTTGCAATAGCAAGACTGATGGGAGCTCATTTATCCCTGAGAGGAGAACCCACTCATGCCAACATTGATCACAGCAGTGTTGTGTCTTGGTCTAGGGTCTGTCAGCACAGCACAGAGAGCCCCAGGTGTCCTCAAAATATGGGGATTATTTCTGTTTGTGACACATAACCCCAGGTGGGAAATCAATTTTCTCCATGTACTCAGATGCTCTGAAAAGGTTTTATTCCCTCAAAACAGGAAGGTCACATACATGATTCTGGGGGTGAGAGGTGTCAAGCTGGGTGACACCTGCAGAGGAAACCCATCTTGTATCTGAGGTTGTCACCAGACTGCATTTTGCTTCCAGGGACAAAGGTTCAAAGCCAGAAGTCTCAGTAGGACTCAGTATTTGGGTGTGAAATGGGAGGTGTCCTGTTTCCCCGGGAAGAAAGGATTGTGAGGAAAGATCAGTTGCCTATGGAATTCCTGGTTTTTCAAAGGGTTTCAAGGGGTCACCAGACTCACCCATGGATGATTCCAGGCACAGGGTACAGAGCAGCACAGAAATCCCTGAGGGAGGAAGTGTGACAGGCCCTGTCAAAGTAAGACTCTTTCAAACCTGGAAGCAATGCAGTGAGTGTGTCTGAGCAAAACTGACCCCATATGCCTGGGAGAAATGTCACTAAGAACTCAGGAAAAAACCCACAATGTTTAAAGGTGTCCTATGACATTGGAGAAAATATTTTTAAAATCATATGGAAAATAAAATGTTTGTATCTAGACTATACAAAAAGCCTTCTACAACTCAACATCAACAACAAATTTGCATACAAACTGACTTAAAAATGAACACAACACTTGAATAGACATTTATCCAGAGAATATATGCAACAACAACAAAAAACCCTCAACACCAGTACTATTCACAAAAGTGAAAGTAAAAACTCCCAGATTGACTTAGTTGCTTATGATATTGGGTGCAGTTAACTTTGCTCTGCAGGTAAGAGCATAAAAATTGCCCTGGGTATACTGTTCCTTTCTCCAAAACCTTCAACCAGAGTTGGCTCCTCTCACATCTCAGTCAACTTGAGCCTTTGAAAGAACCCAGGAGGTCTGTGCATCACAAGAAAATGCATGAGGATTTAAGTGCTAAGAGGACATATGTCCTTCAGCTACGTGTGTGGTGGAAACTGCAGACTTTCTCAGGTGTCAGTTAAGTATCAGTGTTTGGGTAAGGAAAGACATAAGATTGGGAGTCAGATACACTCCTGTAATTTTGCTTCTTCACAGACCACCTGAGTGAGTGCCTGGTTGACAAAAAGTGTTTCCTTGCACCTGCAAAGACTTCTATTGCCCAACTGAAGTGTTTGTCTAAAAGGTATATTTTCCCAGAAATTCTAGAGAGTGCAGTTTATGCAAAAATAACACATTATTATTGAGTTATTTATTGTGTTATTATATATATAACTATATATATAATTATATTATATATAATTATTATTATATAATAAGCAGGGGCAAGTGGAAAGTAAGTTGACTACTCAGGCTTCTGGGCCAAGAGATGGGTCAGGTATTTTAAGGTGAGTGTGAACCAAATTAGTCAGTGAGCCAAATGGGTTAATGAGCCAAAAAATGATAGAGCAAATTCAAAGAAGTGATGTAGGAAACAGAAAAAAAAGACAGGCAGAAGTTCATGAAGGCAGCAGAATCAAGTGCTCTGCCTTTGACCATTAAAGTCGTTCTCTCTCCCCTGAGGGCAGGTGAGGACTGGTGCAATTGCAATACAAGTGCTTTATGGCAAGTGATGTTGGGCTTGCTGAAATGGTGGTCCTTGTTGGCAATATGCGTCAAGTGGCTATGAGATAGAAATTTGGGAAAAGAAAAAATAAAATCCTTCTCTATGTGATAATTACTACTAACAGCCCGGGGCCTAAGAATAATTGCAAGAAAGACTCTTTTATTGGAGAAAACAAACAGATCTGAGATGATGGTCCAGGTTCCTGGAGGCATGGAAACCCTGTCTCTTGTCACAAGAATTTAAAGGACTCTGTTATCAGGTTCCAAAGTCTGAAGAAATTTTCAATTATTCATTTATTCATTCAATCACCATTTATTTTTTCCTATCTCATCAAAAGCAACTGAATGTTTGTTACTTGTTGGTCCCTGAGATTGTTTCAGGCATAGACTTACGAGTGAGAAGACAAACTCCTTTCTTTATATCTGCTGGGGGTGACGCCACCAAAACAATAACCAAATAAGTAAGTGATGTGAAGTCCAGTGCAGGGAGGTGTGGAGAGGTCACATGAGGGGAAGTTGTACAGTGATTGTGATTATTACTGACTGGTGACCAGATTAGGACCTTTATGTTTTGGGCACCCATTAAATGGTTTCACACTCAGCCTTTCCCAGGAGACTAAGTACAACTTGGCACAGGCTTACTACTGTTTCTAGGTTCAAGATCACTGAGAGGAGATTCTGAGCTGAGTTCTGCAAGTATATCAGGGAACTTCTCAGACCTTTTTTGAACTAGCACATCAAAGCCATTCTCAAGGTCAAGTTCATAGGCAGGTGCTCAGGGGGTTGAACTGATATGGGACACCTATTGTAAAGTAACCTTCATCACAATGAACCATCTGCAGTGACTATCCACAGGGGTGCACGTTGAGAAGGAAACTGATACCTTAGGAAATGTGTCTACACATAATTCAACTTGAAACAAAATATGGAGAGGAATGGAAGCAGAATTCAGGGATGTCTGTTTTCTGTGGGAGATAGAATCCACACCACCCAACATTTAGTGGTAAGAGAGCAATCACTCAGCATATACATTAAGTGTCCCATATCCAACTGTTTATTTATTTATTTATTTTTTTTGCATCTGTAACATAGACTACTATGGTATACATTCCTGCATCATTCATGGTGACATTGTCTATCAGCAAGGATCCATCCGGGTTTATTCTCTCTCATCCCCTGTATGCAGGACCTTTTATATCATATGTTGAGAATGTAAAAAGAAATGCAATCATACACTTTCTTCTTGTGTCTTCCCCCCCTGTGCCATATGAAGGCTAGAACTTTGGGAGGGGTATTGTGGAGAGGTAGAAGTGCAGCCTCCCCTTGAGTAATATAGGTTGACAAAATAGAGACTTTAGCTGTGGTGGGTGAGGACCAGAAGTTGAAGAGTAACACTAGGAGATATGAAAAAAAAGATCTATGTTTCCATGTATACATTGTGATGGAAAGATAAGGCCCTGAATCCTGAGCAGGTCTCTTCATTTCTGAGCCTTAGTCTACAGGTGAGGGTGTGCCTCCCATGCTCAAGGTCCACAGCATAGCCCCCATTATTTTAGAACCTCTAAGACTTATTTTCTGGTTTCAAGCAGATTTCTCTAGGTGTTTTCTTGCTCACTCCTTCATTATGCTCATACTACTTCTTACATTCAGGGGAAGTTTTGAAAGACACATTTCTGACCGCCAGTCTAAAGATCCTCTCTCTTCACTTATTTTTCCCCATGGGTCTTGTGCATACCTCACATAACATCTAGGTCTTTTGTTTTCTCTTTCTCCACCTGAGTAAGTATTAAATTGAAGCAGGGCCTTGTGGGGTCTTTTACCTCCCAAGACTTCAATAGGTTGCATGGATATGGAGTTGAATTAAGGAGCACAACCAAGGTTGTCCTTGTGGGGTGTATTTGAACATTTCCTTTCTTTTTTTTAAATATTTTATTTATTTATCTTTAGAGGGGAAGGGGAGGAGAGAGGAAGAGAAACATCAATGTATGGTTGCTTCTCATGCATCCCCTGCTGGGAACTTGCCCCTGCTGGGAACTGGCCTGCAACCCAGGCATGTGCCCTGACTGGGAATTGAACCGCAATTGTCTGGTTCGCAGGTCCGTGCTCAATCCACTGAGCTACACCAGCCAGGGCCTGAACATTTCTGAAGTTGGTGGTAAAGGTGATGCTTAGCTCCCCTAGTTAAGTGTTTATATTTTCTGGTGTTTTCCAATATAAATTTGTTGTTGTTGTTGTTGTTGTTATTAGTTTTTATTAGTTATACCCAATGATGAATAACAGGAAAAGAGCAGCAATTGAGGTTTTTCTGCCTGTCACTACTTCCAGATTGTGAGATTTTCCTCTTGCTGAGCTCCCTTCCCCACCCTACTCTGCTCCTTGTCCTTCATCCTCAGGTCCAGACAGAAGCCTTCCCTCTTTTTTCAGTGCACTTGTCTCTTCAGCAGATCCCAGCCAGTCTCTTTGTCAGATCCTTAGTCTATCCAAGGAATTGTGTCCTACTTACCAGAGACCAGGACCCCTTGCAAGTGGACAAGTCCTCTGTGGGTAGAGACTGGCAGGGATACCATGGTGTATGTTGTTTGCTCTGTGGCTGCCTCTTTGAGAGGAGAATGAGGTAGGGTGAGGCTCATAGGATATCCAGAGGCCCTGTCTGGAATGGTGCAATCTGCTGTGGGTCCTACCCGTGTGCTGAACTTTAATCTGAGGCATGTTTACCAGTATTGTAATGTGGGCTGTGGAGTGGGTCTCAGCACAGAACCCTTCCACTCCCTGCCCTAATTCTGCCACTTCAGTCTCTATTTATCAGTACTACTCCCCTACATTTTGGTTCCCTGGGAACTGCCAAGGTTTCTCAACACTACACTCATGCACACGTGCATGTAAACACACACACACACACACACACACACACACACACACACACACTCATTCTGTGTTTGAAAAGCATTAGACAGGCTTGTCTGGATTTTGGACATTCCCAAGAACTTCTTGTCAGCTGCACATTACACTTTCTCACAGCCCTCTCTCTATCAAGTTTGACTTTTGCCTTCAGAGCATGTGTTCTGAAGCTCAGTCAGAAAAAAACCTGTCACGAGCATATCAATCCAGCCCTGCATCAGATCACTTGTGAAGCTTAGTAAGATCACAAAGCCCAGGCAACACCTTAAAAATGCAGCTTCAGCAGTTGTCCAGCTAATGTGGGCGACCATTCAAAATGAGGTATCTTGATGTGAAGGTTGAACCATTTCTTCTGCTCTCCTGTCCTTAGGGAACGTCTCCAGGTTCTGTTAAATTGCAGATTCTGAAGGGGAGGCAGTGGGTCAGTGACTCTACACCTCACAATCTCTCAGGAGAAAGAAATCTTACTGGCCTGAAGGGTACACTTTCAGATAGAGGCGCATTTACTCCTGAGAGATGGATACACTCAGACTAGCATTGATCACACCGTTATTGTGTCTTGGTTTGGGGTCTGTCATCATAGCACAGAGAGCCTCAGGTGTCCTCAAAATATAAGGATTATTTCTGTTTGTGACACAGAACCCCAGATGGGACATCAGTCTTCTTCATATACTCAAATGTGCCGCCGCCCGCGGCAGCAAGGGTGGTCGCGAGGTGAGGCGAGGGACTTAAAGAATGGAGAGGACCATGAGCTCTGCTGGCAAATGGCAAATTTATTCAAGGAACTGCTGGCTTATATGCAGAACTGCAGTGGCCTGAGAACAATGCTGTTTTACAAAAGTTTGTACACTCCCGAAGGCTATCAAGAGGGCAAGATGTTCTCATATCCTGAGAACATGAGCCCAAAGATAGCAGTGTCCTCATTACTATCACTTCCTTGGAACATGACGCATTTGCCAAGATCTTGTTCTTTCCTTCAAGGCTGAGAAGGAGAAGGTCCGGAAGATGTCAAGATACCCGCCGGCCCCAGGGACCAGAAACCAAGTCCCGCCACCATTTTCACAGTGGGGGCTCTGTCCTTGGTCCCCTGCGGCCTGGCGGGCTCCCACACAAATGCTCTGAGAAGGTTTTATTCTTTTCAGCAGGAAGGTCACAGAGATGACTCTGTGGGTGAGAGGTGTCAAACTGGGTGACACCAGCAGAGGGAATCTGTCTTCTATCTCAGGTTGTCACCAGACTGCATTTTTGTTTCCAGAGACAAAGATTCCAAGCCAGAAGTCACTACAGTAGGACCTTCAGTTTCTGGGTTTGAGGTGTGAGGTGTTCTGTGTGTCCTAGGAAGAAAGGACTGTGAGGAAACATCAGGTTCCTATGGGATTCCTGGTCCTCCAGGGAGTTTCATGTCTCTTTATTGGACCTGTCTTTGAGCTTCTGGCTGTGGAACAACCTCTGATTTTTGCCTGAGAAGCTTTCTTGTGGTCACCAGACTTTCCATGGATGATGCCAGGCATAGGGTAAAGAGCAGCACAGAAATCCCTGAGTGAGGCCGTGCTCCAAGGCCCTGTCAAAGTAAAAACCTTTCAAAACTGGAAGTGATGTAATGAGTTTATCTAAGCAAAACTGACTTCATATGCCAGGGAAAAAGAACTCAAATCCTTTGAAGAAAGGCAGTTTGGTATCTTATTTTGTACAATATAATCAAAGTGCAAAGTGAAAACATTGCATAGAATGCATTATGAAGTGAGAAATAACATAGAAGAGAAATCCCAAAATTGGAAAAAAGGCATAAGGGAAAAACATACCTTTTACATTGGTGGGTCCGAGATTATTAGTATTTACAAGTTAGAGTGAAGGTTTTCAGAGGACCAGATAACATAAAGGGTTTTGTGTTACCATACATTTGGTCCAGATTCTGTGCATTTGAATGGTTTGGCAAAGAAATCATTCTGATCTGTCAGTTATCCTATCAAAGCTGCAAAAAAAATGCAGCAGGGCTCACTCAAGCTAAAAACTGACCTCTCTGGGGGAAAGCATTTGCCTGGAATGTGCCAACCTGCCAAATTTCTACCTGTCCAGCTAGGAATTTCTGATCAGAATATTTTGTGAGGATTGTCAGGCCTGCCATGTAGTCCCCCGAGCTTCTCAGGGTTGCTGCACAGCCACTTTTTGTTAACAGTCTCTAGAAGTAGCAGGTGGGATAGAGCAGTAAAGAGGAAAGGCCCGTTAAAGGCCTGATGAAGCAAGTGAGCAAAATCAAGCTCCTTCTCCATCTTCGTAGCCAAAGCCAGGTTCCTGTGTCTATTTCCTGTGTCTCTCAATGCTTTCCCCTAGAGGACATAAGTAGAACTGCAGTCAATGTCAAGGGCATTACAAGAACTCTGTTCAGTAAAGGGTGAGCCCAGTGAATATGCAGGGATTATTGAGAGTACTGTGAGTCCGGGATCAAGAGAACTGTCCCACCAGAGTAATGTGCTGTTTCGGACAGAGCTCTCTGTTTTCAAATGTTCAATGGAACCCTGGTGAAGGTTCTCCTGAGGCTTGAAGAGGGTACTAGCCTGGAGTTTTGATCCCAAAAATGTCCTGTGTGTCCTCCATCACTACATTGAGATGTTGCATATGAGTCACTTCTGTGCCTCTGTCTTCCCAAATGCCCTAGGAGAGTGAGCACCTCCATGTAAATACTCAACAAGGGGCCCTTTATGTTGTTTGTTAGGAAAACAAAGGTACTTGAAGAACTTCAGCATTTCTGAGGTGAAAGCCATCACGGATTCTGGGTTCTCTTGTTTCATTCTGCAGAGAAAGTTTCTCTAGTATCCCAGGACATAATGACCTAGATAGATGTCTTCAGAAACAACAGGCAGATTTCTCACAGACCAGGGATTCTCAGAATGAATAGTCATTCCAGATTCTTATAAGGTCAGGGTATGCTCTTTCCCTCTATGACAGTAACTCTTCCACAGGTTGAGAATCCTTAGTTCCTGTCAGGTCAAGTGTCTTTGAGAACAGAAAAAAAACACAGGCCTTTGCTGATAAGACATAACTAACAAGGTAGCCCTGTGGAGAGCTATGATTTTGGAATAATAAAATGCAGTCCAAACCCTCACTGTTAGTAGATTTCTTTCATTGCTCCTGAATGTATGAGAAGTAGAAACCTGACCCTAGGATGCCCCCAGGGAGGCAGTGGTCTCCTCTCATGTTGACAGCAGTGCCTTTGTATCTATAAGAAACCTAACTTCACTGCAAGTGTCATGCAGAGTGACAGGCTTCCACTGTGCAGTTTCCCTTATTGATTTAATGTGTGTTTAAAGAGCATCTTACAGGTGTCATGCTCTTGGCTGGAAACTCCAAAGAGAATAAGACATGTGTGGGCCCTATGAGCATTGAGTTTATCTTGTAACAGTGACCAGATCTTAAATAAATCATGACTCTAGAGGATTAATTATAAACAAGTGAGGGGTCATAAAGGGCAACTTCTGGATCATTTACAGCAGATACTTGAGTCTCAGCTAGTCTGGGGATCACAGAGAGCATTTCTGAGAAAGACTCTTGGCTGAGACCTAAAGAGTTAGTGGTCATTTTCTACTTGAAAAACAGAGGATGTTAAAAAAATTGCCTGCACAAGACTAACCTTTGGTGGGCTGCCACAAGCCTGAAGAGAGGAGTGGACACAATCCAGGTAAGAAACTTGAAGATTTATGGAGACTGTGGAATGATTGATGCTGGTGAAGTTAGTCCCTGCTGGGCTGTGGCTGCTGCTGATTCAGGGAACTCAGTGATGCCAGAAAGGCTCCAGCCTGCAGAATAATCTCCTGCTTACTGCTGCACACAAAGAAAAATGGGCAAGAAAATGTCATGTTACTGTTATGTATTTCTTAGTTTGGTTTTGTACTTTCCATTCAACTTATACTTTAGGCAATGTTTAATTTATGTGCGGATAATTTCAGCATACTTATTGACTTGTAGTTGAATATCATAAGCTTAACTTATTGAAAGTATGCAATTTATGAAGTGTTTCTGGTGCATGCACTGGAGAAGTTGTACAATGAAAATATTGTACAACTTTCCTTACTAGTAGAGTCTTCTCATGTCCTGTTGCAATCTCCTTTTTCTTCACCTCTGCACCACCTTTTGTAGTGTTGATGAAATTCTCAAAGTCTGTTTTCTTATTATAAATTATTTTGCATTATCTGGAATTTTCCAACTTTTATCATAAAGTATACAAATTTAGGCTGAGGCTGTTCTCTTTGTGCAGCACAATTATTTTCATGTAGTTCTTTTATTTTATTCTCTAGTTATATATCATTCCTGGGATGCATTGATTTGATGGACTCACCCCTTTATAAACATTTGTGTTGTCTCAATTTTGGGACTATTAAATTAAACTTGCCATGAACATGAATGTAGAACAGCATTTAATACATACAGCAGTGTTTTTAAAGCCATGACTAGCTAGAGGACTGGGAGGTAGGGAGTTGCCACAGGAAGTCTAGTCTCAATGTCCCATGACAACAGCTCCACTCAGAAGTAGAGAAACACCTGCTTCTTCACATAAAACTTCTGCCACAGACCACCCATCAGTCAACACAGTAACAAAAATAATGACGCCATCTCCCTTCTTGCCTCTAAATGACACACAAGTGCATATCAGAGGCTGAATTTAATTTACATGTGGAATGTCAATCACTAGGTATAGGGGAAAAGTTATGTTCAAACTTTCAAACCCCCTAATATAAAAGGAAATCTAAAAAATTAAACATATTGTAAATTGTGCTGCTATGAAAGATAAATAGCATATAATATCATCTATGAGTAAAAGTTAATCAACAAAATAAACAAGCAAGAAAAATATAACAAGAGATATTGAAATTAAAAACAAACTGACAGCAGCCAGAGGAGAGGTGGGAGGGGAAATATTGGGGGAGAAGTGTGGAATGGTTTGCAGGAACATCTATAAAAGGCACATGGACAAAATCAAAGGGGGTTAGGATTAAGATTGGGAAATGGGGATGGCTGTGTTCAAGGGGAACAAAGACAAGTATATTTGAACAAAAATAAAAAATAAAGTAACAAAAAGTTAAACATACATGCCTAGTGCCAATAGAAAATACACTGAATGTCTGAATCTACTTGCAGCCTGTGCAATTCTGGGAGTGATCTCACCCAAGAGCCGTCAGTTCTCTCCTGTGATACCATAGCAAAATGCTCTATGTTATTTCTTGGATTTTAGAAAGAGCATTTAAAACGTTTGAAATCTTCCAAATCATGAGGGTGATAAGTGTCTTTTGTTATGATGAGGCAACTCTTGGCAGGCCTCTGGATAGTTGCAGAATGAAGGCAGTCACCAGAAAGACCAACTTCTAACAGAAACCTTGGCATTTTCTGCTGTCAAAGGAAGAGATATTTCAACCTGAAGAGTATTTCTGTGAGTCTACTTGAACCAAACATGATGATGATTGTGGGGAAGAAAAATCTCAATGGATTGAGAAAATGTTCTGAAGAATGACAATTCTGCACCACTTTTTGTACAGTGCTGTCACATCCAGAGACCTAAGGGGTTAGTAATATTTACTGAGAGTAGATCAGGAAGGTGGGAGAAAGCAAAATGCAGAAATCTCTGTGATTGGGTAAAAAAGTAGAACAAATAGGCAAATACATTTGTTACCTTGGTTGGTATAGGAAAGTCAGCAGTTAAGAATTAACATAACAGCCCTGGCTGGAGTAGCTCAGTGGATTGAGCTCCAGCCTAGGAACCAAAGCGTTTCTAGTTCAATTCCCAGTCAGGTCACATGCTTGGCTTGGGGACCCGGTCCTCAATGAGAGGCAACCACACATTGGTGTTTCTCTCCCTCTCTTTCTCCTTCCTTTTTCCTCTCTCTAAAGATAAATAAGTAAAATCTTAAGAAAGAGAAGTAACTCAATAACAATAGTAATGAGATGATACCTGGCCCCTGGTCTCTGCTTTGGTGCAGGAAGGAGTCTGAGAAAAGTAGAATTACCCTGACATTTTAAAGGTAGGTTATGATAGAGGAAAAAGACAATAAACACCCTCAGTTAAGGTAAAGACTGACCATTGTCAGGAAAGATACCAGGCTAGGACACGACCACCCACCATGACTCATTTTGGTTAAAAGTTTTAATTTCAGACCACCCTCTGTGGTTACTTAAGTTTATGTGTTGTAAGTCCCACCATGCAGGCCTTCCCTGAGCTTGTGGGGTTTAGTAGGTGGCTTTTTTTATGTCTGCACTGCTTTCGTTATGAACCAACCTAAATGATGCACTGGTGCTGATGTTTCAATTAGACAATATTCTCTCAAGTGCCAGGAAGGGAGCCTTAGGAAGCTTTAGCGGCAGCATTTGTTTTTATGAATGATAAACCATTGATGATGCAGCAAGACTTTAATCTTGGATGGAAGTCAAAGCTTATGAAAAGAGAAAAGCAGGTAAATGTAGGGCAGTCAGCCCTCAGGCTTTTATTAGAAAAACACTCTGGATCATTTTGAACCTCTAAGCTATCATGGACTAAGTGTTGCTGTCTCATTTCTCTGTGTTTTGCATCCTGATTTACATTGACTTATGGTTTGAGAACACACTATGCACCAACACTATTTCAGCAATCTAACCATGAAATGGAATCTGATTTACTACGATGTACCTATTATTATTCATTGTTCGTTTTTAATCTAATGTCTACTAGCTGTACACTTGGAAGCTGTCAGCATATATATATTTGGAGCCAGGTTGTTAGAACACACTGAAAAATACAATTACAGTCCAAAAATTCCATAAATGAGGGGGACCTTAAGAGTCTCATACGTAACTTTCCTCTGCTTCAGAATCAGATATGAAGTGGCTGCTTTTTATACCCACTTCAGGCCCCATTTGTATCAATAGAGTTAGTAGTCCTTGCTGCATTAAGGTATGAGGACGTTCACATAATTTTGTTCTCCCATTTATTTTTAAATTCTTTTTTAATATTTTTATTCCAGTAAACTTTTACCAGTTTCCTTGATCTTTGTCTCTTTTTACTCACTCAGAAATAAACAACTTATTAGAAGAAATGACATATTTTTTCCTCTTAACACACACATCAATTGTTTTTGCAGTTGCATTTCTTCTAAATTTCAAAATGTTATAAGAAATGGGTCCTGGATCAGGGCAGGTTTTCCGAAGGTTAGCCAGTGCTGCATGGATTCTTTATTCTTTTTTAAAAATATGTATTTTATTGATTATACCATTACAGTTTTTTATTCCCCCCTTCATTCCCTTCCACCCCGCAGACCCCCTCCCTAACCATTCCCCCCCTTTAGTTTATGACCACGTGTCTCAAGTTCTTTAGATTCTGTATTTCCCCTACTATTCTTGCCCTCCCGTCTATGCTATTCTTACCTACCGTCTATGCTATTTTCTGTGCCTTCTCCCCCCTTCTCCTCCTCCCACTCCCCTGTTGCTAACCCTCCATGTGTTCTCCATTTCTATGGTTCCACTCCTGATCTAGCTGTCCTCTTGGTTTGCTTTCGTTTTAGGTGTGGTTGTTAATAACTGTGAGATTGCTGTCCTTTCACTGTTAATATTTTTCATCTTCTTTTTCTTATATAAGTCCCTTTGACATTTCATATAATAAGGGCTTGGTGATGATGAACTCCTTGAATTTGATCTTATCTGAGAAGCACTTTATCTGTCCTTCCATTCTAAATGAAAGCTTTGCTGAATAAAGCAATGTTGGATGTAGGTCTTTGGATTTCATGACTTGAAATACTTCTTTCCAGCCCTTTCTTGCCTGTAAGGTCTCTTTTGAGAAATCCCTGACAATCTGATGGGAACTCCTTTGTAGGTGACTGTCCCCTTATCTCTTGCTGCTTCTAGGATTCTCTCCTTCATTTTCATCTTGGCTAATGTAAGTATGATGTGCCTTGGTGTGTTCCTTCTTGAGTCCAGCTTCTTTGGGACTCTCTGAGCTTCCTGGATTTCCTGGAAGTCAATTTCCTTTGCCAGACTGGGGAAGTTCTCCTTTATTATTTGTTCAAATAAGACTTATGGGACCTCCTTTGTAGGTAACTTAGACCTTCTTTGTAGGTCTCCTTACGTATTGCTGCTTTTTGGATTTTCTCTTTCTTTTTAGTCTTAGATAACTTAATGATGATATGCCCTGGTGTGTTCCTCTTTGATTCCAACTTCTTTGGGACTCGCTGGGCTTCCTGGACTTCGAGGAAGTCAAATTTCTGTGTCAGATTTGGGAATTTTTTCTTTATTATTTGTTCAAATAAGTTTTCAATTTCTTGCTGCTGTTCTTTTCCTTTTGGCTACTGAAACTTTTCAGATTGTACCACAAAATCCTCAGCCTCTCATCATCTTTTTGGATTTATATTTTTTTGGTTCTGATCCAGTTTAGGGGACAGAGGAGGAACAGTGTAGCTTGCCTGCTCATCTCTAGCGCACTTTCCAAGAGATTCTTGTGTCAGACTGGAAGTATCTCTCACTACAGCAACCCCAGCCTTAGCCAACAGTCAGCTCTGAGTCTCAGTTTTCCCCTTAAGTCAGTTTCTCCTGCACTGCTCTGCTTATCTTGGCAGTCAGCCCCACCCTTCAGCCACCTTGCTGTGGGTTTTTCTGAGTCAACTCCTGTGGTCTGCCTTACCAGTTGGTCTGGCTGTTCTGGTTAATTTTTTAATTCCTTGGTTGTTGGTGTTCCATGCAGTTTGATTTTATTGTGATTTTGATTGCTCATTGATTTTAGATTGGTCGCTATCTTTCTTTTGGTTGGTCAAGGAAGCAAAGGGTTTCTACCTATGCCTCCATCTTGGCTGTAGCTCATCTGAATGCTTTTATTTCTTTTTCATGTGTAATCACTGTGGCTAGGACTTCCAATACTATTAGAATAAATTGGTGAAATCAGACATCCTTGTCTTGTTCTTGACCTTCGTGGAAAAGTTTTGAGTTTTAGCCCATTAATTATGATGTTGGCTGTTGTTTCTAATACATGACCTTTATTAAGTGGAGGTATACTCACTCTACTCCCACTTTGCTGAGCGTTTTTATCATAAGTGAGTGCTATACTTTATCAAATGGTTTTTCTCAGGTAGGGATAAGATCCCGATACTTATTTTTCTTTCCTTTGGTTTGTGATATATTATGTTTATTGATTTGTGCATATTATAACATCTTTGCACATGTTCCTACTTTTAATTAGTATTTTCTGAGCTTGTTGCTGCATAAAAGATCTCAGTCCCATTTCTATGGTTGAGAAATTGGGATCAGAAAGTATCCCATGGGAGTACCTGCTCAGTATCTATATCATTCCAGTATTTTCATGTTTAACTTCATTTAGTTACAAAAATGTATGGAGCATAAATACCCACAAAAGGCCCTGATTTGATTTATAACAATTAATGGGTTAATAAGGGCCCCCTGCTTTCATGGTAGCTGTGTGGTATTATTGTATTTTCTTGGTCAATAAGAAATATTGTGTATGGGTGTCTATGAGACATTTTTATTGTTCATCGGTTGTTCCTT
Organism: Sturnira hondurensis; assembly: GCF_014824575.4. NCBI lineage: Eukaryota > Metazoa > Chordata > Mammalia > Chiroptera > Phyllostomidae > Sturnira > Sturnira hondurensis. The sequence continues at coordinate 4,023 of NW_028083832.1, read as the reverse complement.
TGTAGATTCTCTAAATGTTTAATGAAGTCAAACTGCAAACATACCAGGCACTGTCTGAGGCACAGGGAACACAGTGGATGAAGGAGACAAACTGGACATGATTGCTGATATCTAAGTATTTACTTGACCACTAATATTCAGAAGGTACTTCAGGATGCCTTAAGATTTTAATCCCATACAAATAATACACCTCAATGTACTTCTTCAGGACTTTTCTGAATCCCTCTGTATTTTTACACCTCTCTGCTTCTTACACCACACATTAAATTCTTCAGAAAACTCTTTGACTCTTGGTGCTCAGAACAAATCCAGAAATGGTAACTTCTTTTCACGCTGGTCTAACAATTCCTATCTGTCATCTGGATGATGCACTTGACTTGTTACTGAACTCCCTGCTTGCAATCCAGCAGCCTTACTAATGCTGGCTAATTTGAAGACTAAAATATAATAATATTGTCCTTCCAACTTGTAAATATTTTGGCTTCCCTAATTCTCCAAATAACAGACATAGATTAGCAGAAAAATAGTTTTTAACATATGATCATGAATAATTTTAACATATGATCATGGATAATTCAGGTAAGTGTAAACATTGCTATGACTGTAAGGCAACATTGGGTACATACAAATTTTGAAAAGGAGAAGAAAGGTAAAGTGGGGTCTTATATTTTAGAAGTCAGAGAGTGCTTTACAGGTAATTGAAAAGAGCAGATACAAATGGCAAGAAAAATTTGGGGGCAACTCAGAATCAGTGAGATGGAGTGGGTATCTAGACAGCAGGTATCTTCCCAAAGCCCTCTCAAGTACCTCACATAGTCAATTAGCCTCAAGAGAATTCTCCTGAAGCACACTTCCCATCTGAATCCCTTGTAGGAAATGTAGAGAGGGTCAACAGTATTTTGTGTGTGTGTTTTAATTCCCAATGAATAGCATAAAATAAATATACTAAAACCAAATCTTCAGGGTGGCAAAATATTGGTTATTTTCAATAAATAGAGATTACTCACATCTTTTTTTTTCAGCCTTCTGGTGGTTACATGGACACAGGCTCCCAGTGACCACAGCATTATGAGTGGGATTCAAGACAAATTCACATGGACTACCAAGACCTGTGGAAGAAAAGGGATGGCATGGCTACTCCCACAAGTGGAGAGCATCTCAGAACAGTCTGGCCACTCTCTCAAGAGGAGAGTGCTGCTGACTCTTGCATAGACAGGCTTTTATTGGTTTTAATTTGTGCAGGAATACAGGTACAGCTCATTAATCCTTGTCAGGAAGTAAGGATCAAACAGTAGTTAGCATACAAAGAACTATTAGGGCTTCTTCTGAGTCAGGGTTTATCAGCTAAAAGGCTGCAAAACTTTGGGAAATAAACTCATTTCCTGCTTGGGCATTTCTCATTGAACTAAAAACATTCTTAGCAAAGCAGGCTTCACAGGATTTTACATATCCTCTCTCAGGCCTGATCACCTGGGGAGCCTGCCCCTTCCAGCACAGGGCTACACCACTCTCTGTCATTGTTTCAGGCTAAATCAGGCAGAGGAGGCAAGATAGCCAAGGAATTAGGAGAAATGAGGACTCAGGCTTCATCAAAGCCCGGGGGTGTGGATCCGTCACCCCCTTTCTCCATAGCCCCCCAAGACCTTTCCTGGGACCTTCATGTGATCATGCCTGTCTTAGGTCATTCCCCTCTTGGGGAATCTTACCCATCTTTGTCTAACTGATTAAACATTAGAGGCCAGTTATGAAAAAAAGAGCAGAAGCAGCACTCCTGCCAGGGAGATAAGCTTTGTTTCTTCAGTGGCTTATGGTCTGAAGGTCGCTCACTCAGCCTTAGCCATGGGGAGTGTACAGCTCCTGAAACTAGCCAGGATCGCTCCCAACATAGTGGCTCTCCACTTGACTCAGAGTAAAGCCAGCATTCTGGCTTATTGATTCATTATTTCTGACTGCATTCGCTCACATATTCTGATCTCACTGCTATAGTCACTTCACATCCTCTGTGCTGAGCCACCATATTGGCATTAAAGAAAGAAAATCAACCCAAATATGCCTTACTTCATTCTAACCTACTGTCAAACAACATTGTTCTCACTGTTGTTTGGATTATTGTGTGACTCCCTCACTGCCAAGTCTGGTCTATGAGGTCTGAGATTTTGTCTTATTTTCTTTGTATTGATTAGAAGAGTATCAGGGAGATAGTGAGCAGAGGGCCAGTGTCCTGTGATAAATGAGTGCAAAAATTACAAATGTCATAGTGTTTCAGAGGGTAAAAATAAGCTGTTATGATGTCACAGAACAGGAATTCTGACCTAGGTATAAGAGGAATTAAAGCATTTAAAAAGAGAAGCATCTAATAAAGAATGAGCCCAGGAAAACCTAGGGCTCATAAGGTGGCAGGAATGAGAGGTCCAGGCAGAGGACACAGTGTGTGCAAAGGCCGGGAGGTAAGAAAGTAAATTGAACTAAATGAATTTTACTGACGTAGTTTGGTCGTTGAATGAGCTAATATGCCTCAGGTACAGAGTACACATTCAGTACTAAAAAATTGCCGAAGTTCTTATTATTGCACTCCTCTGGGTACCATTTCCAGGTGTGCCCATTTGGAAAAAATGCTAATAGGAAAACAATACTCTCTCCTCCTGACCACATAAGCAATTCATGATATTAAGCATGGATTACATCTTGACTGATGTACAAGTGACAGGCAATAACCCACCTATCTGCAAGGTATAGCATCTACTCAGTGTTGACGCTCATACAAATTCCATGTGTTTCCATTTCACTCAAAGCGTTTTACTTCCCTTTGTAATCTGTTCCTCAGCTCCCCCAAAACCTCAAGAATTTCAAGCAATTACTCATGTTCTTTCTTTGTGGAAAGATTCATTTGATTTTCTGAAATTTTGCATAAATAGAATCACATAGTATATTCTCTTTTTATTCTGGCTTTTTCATTAAGCATAATTATTATATGAGGTAAAATCTACATAATAGAAAGTGAAAAAGTCAGTGGTATTTACTTTAATCACAATGATGTGCAACTAACATGTATACCTGGTACTAAAATATTTTAATCACTCTTATTAAACACTATAGCCATTGAATGATCTCTCTCCATTTGCCTACACCCTAAGTTGTGGTAAGTACCAATCTTCAATCTGTCTGGTCCTCCTTCTTGTTTTCTTTCCCATATATGATATCGTATGACCCCTGTGGACTTGCATATCAGGTGCTCCCACTAGTTCCAGTATCAGGAAACAAATCTGAGTGTTCAAAACATTATCTTTCCTTACCTCCCTGTGTCTTACCCTCATGCCCATCCTAAAGTGGATGAGCGACACCCTTGCTTCACACCACATACTCTTTTGGCCCCTCATGCAACAAGTAGGTCAGCCCCTCACTCAGAATATTCAGCTTCATTCTGAGTCTCCAAACAAACCCTCCTTCATGACACCTTAAGTCCCTTTGAAACATGCAATGCCTAACACCCTCACACCTCTCAGTCCTCACAATTTCTCATCTGACACTGGGAAGAGCCTATTCTTACATGACTTTTCTCTGCATTCACCTCTGCTTACACACAATCCACCTCTGGACAGGTCCCCAAGATTCTCAGTTCAACAACAGAGCCACAGGGAGCAGAAAATGAATAGAACCAGAGAAGATATTTATTTCTGATGTCCTAGTTCTGGATGCAGGCTCTTTAGATACAGGCATGTGGAATTTGTGAAAACAAAACAAAGAACAACGACAACAACAACAACAAGGGATGAAAAAAGTGATGTGTGCTCTGAACTGCAGGCCAAATCAGGCTTCAAAGATACTCATTCAGTGCAAGTCTCTGGGTGGCTGAAGTAACAGAGACCTGCATATTTACTAGGTATTTGAATTTTATGACAAGATGCCTTTTTTAAAATCTCTCCAATTTTGTTTCTTGAAGGTACAATGACAATGTATATGTAATGAGTGTCCTGTTGCCAGTTGAGGTGTTGCCATGTGTCTGTTCTTGCAGGTAGAGATTCG
>NW_028083831.1:0-1150 GCF_014824575.4 Sturnira hondurensis | reverse complement strand
TCCTCACCCATGGTGGGCCAAGAGCCCAGATGGATGCTTTACCTAATGAATTGGTTTTGTTCTCACATAAATCCTGCGAGATGGGCACAATTCTCTACACTTTACAGGTCAGAAAGCTGAGACTCAGGAATGCTAAATGATCTCCCCAAGAGAAGATCGAATTTTCAGCTACGTGTGACTGCAGAGCCCCAGATTATTCTGTTCGTCTGATTGCCTCTCAGGGAAGGAGCTCATGTGTAGGAGTAGAGCAAGAATACTAAGTTCCCACCCAAAGGAAAAGAGGGCCAGTCAGTACCACAGCGTTTCAGGAAGGTGCTGCCGGTAAGAAACACTTCAGACGGAGAGTGCAGTCAAAGGAAGAAGGAGGAAAACACTTCGGACCTGATAACCCAGCACTTTTAGGTCCCTCCTGCCAGAATTCCCGAAGAAGATGGTGAGGATGGAAACACTCGCTGAGCAGAGGCTCCTGAAAGATTCATTCGAAAGGTAAAATGGGCTTAGAGCTGGTGAGATCAGGCTGCATCTGCCCCGAAATCATTGCAGAGCTGTTGTTGAGCAGGGTGATAGACAGCAGACTTGACTCTGTGCAAGGCACTCCTGAGGGGCTTTCTAGAATGGGTAAGCTATGGTCTCTGTCCTCCTGGGGATGGCCACCCACTGGGGAGATGAGAGACACACACACTGACATTTAGACAAATCCCAAATAAAAAATTTGGCACATGGCTGTGGGGACTAGTTTCTAAGTCAACTGTCCCAGTTGTGAAGTGGAAGAAATGCAGGGAGGGAGAATCCACTTCAGGTGTTGCCGTCCAGCTAAGACTTCAGAACGGAGGTGAGAGACGAGCTGACCTGTAGCTGCAACAGTGCAAACAGATTTTCTGAAAACAACCTCTCCATTTCTTCAGGTCCATGTGGCCCGGGGACATAAATTAAGGCCCAGTGTGACAGAATGCTCAGAACAACAGTCAGAAAGGTGGATTTGTCATTCTGTTGTATTTATGCCACATTCTGGCTTTTTTTTTCAGTTTTCCACTTCTAGTGTTTTACTGTAATGCGAATCATGACACTGAGTTGAAGCTTTCAAAACCTTGTGTTTCTTTAAAAAAGCAATTTTGTTTTGTGATTAAAAGCAGGGGTTTGAGAGTCAGAT
>NW_028083830.1:0-544 GCF_014824575.4 Sturnira hondurensis | reverse complement strand
AATTGCATTTAATAAGGTTCTATGAGAAAGACATGAACTCATAAAAAGATTATTTTTTTCTAAAAGAAAACATGAAAAACAAAATAGAGAACTTCAGAGACTTACAGTTTCTATAAGAAACAAAACTTATTTTCTAATATTTAAAAGGAAATATTGATAATTTCTGTAAACCACAAAGTCTGATTAATATTGACATTAAGATAGTCTCAGAGCAAAAAAAAAATCATGGGGAAGTCATCCTAATATTCTCTAAATCTTTCGATTAATGTGGCCTCCAGAAACATTTTTGAGTTAGACAGTATGGCTCAGTAAAAGACAATAAGAATTGTCTCATGGAAGCCTGAATAAAGTAACTAATTAAGTTGACAGAGGGAGGCATATTTCAAAAAGAATTGTAGGTATAGAGAAATATTAATGGGTAGAGTAAATCATGCCCAGTAAGTCAATTAAATTTTTAAAGGATTTTATTGATTTATTTTTAGTGAGAGGGGAAGGGAGGGAGAAAGGAAGAGAAATATCAGTGTGAGAGAGAAGCATTGACCAG
>NW_028083829.1:0-1488 GCF_014824575.4 Sturnira hondurensis | reverse complement strand
GGGAAGTTCTGGCTCTGGGTCTCTCAAGATGCTCTTAGGAGGTTGGCCAACACTGTAGTCATCTGAAGGCCCGGGTAAGGCTAGAGCGTCCATTTCAAGGCAGGTCTCTTGTGTCGCTGCCAAGGTGGTGCCAGTTGTTGGAGGGAAGCCTCAGTTCTTCCCCATGTGGATCTGTGTGTGTGTGTGTGTGTGTGTGTGTATAGAGAAATCCATATACATGTATGTGTACATACATATATATACACACACACTTTCCCTCAGTGTACATCCAGTTCCTTCACCCAAAACATCACCAATTTTTGTGTATCCTTTTATAAAGTCTAATATTATATATATAATATTATATATATATCACAGCCAGAAAGACAAGTTGGGCTCTCACCATCATGCACTTTGTTTTTAGCAGTACCAAATTAAAAAACACATCTAATACACTTTTCTCATACTTTAGTGCCAGACACAAGTGACTCAAATATTCTAAAAGTACAGGAACAGCCTAAAAATAGGTGTTTTAAGGTTTATCTCTGAGATTATGGCACTAGGGGGAGAAACAATCAATTTGCTGGAACATGCAAGAACAGAACTGTCACCAGTCCAGACGTTCCTGTTTGTGTCCAGCTCTGGTGTGATATCAGCTCACTCAGTGGGCCTCTGAGCAGCTGGGGTTTTAGCCTGACTCCTGAGAAGACAGTATCAGTACAAACTGCTGAACATCTAGACTTGGTGGGATAGAACGGGGGAGCTCAACTGCCTTACCACTTCCCACCACCTGGGTTTCATTAGTAATAATGCTGGTACGTCCATTTCTACATTTATTTCTATGTTTATCAATTTAGTCTGAACCAGAGCAAGAAGAATATAGTATACTTGAACAGTAAGACCCCTAATTACAAGCAACAGATCTCTAAAATAAAACAGCTTCGAAGTGTTTATTCCCTATCTGACTCACTACCTTTTCCACAGAGAAAAATAAAATCAGCACAGGGGTATTTCTCCTGAAGAGAAATACCTGTGCCGTGCATAAATAAAATGCACTGCACTTGTTTTTATTTTTTTTTTAAAGATTTTATTTATTTATCTTCAGAGAGGAAGGAGAGAGGGAGAGAAATAACCACGATCCTCTGGTTCGTAGGCCCGCGCTCAATCCACTGAGCTACACCAGCCAGGGCTTGCACTTGTTTTTATTTATTTTTATTTATTTATTTTAGTTCCGAGTCAGAATAAAATGGAGAAATTCTAACTATACCATCAATGCAGGTGACAACCTCTGGTCTTATTTCTAGCTGGTGTTCACTCCCTGGCTTTTTTTCTCTTTTCCATTTTTTAAAGAAGTATCAAATATTAAAATTATGAATAGGAACAAAGTGCATTTGAGTGACATATTTTATAATACTTTAAAAATTTAATTGAATAATTTGGCTTTAAATGATGTCCTTATCTCACCTGATTACTATTATTTTGGTGTGACATGTAGTGTTAGCAGACAAT
>NW_028083828.1:0-1415 GCF_014824575.4 Sturnira hondurensis | reverse complement strand
CTTACATGGAACTGAAAAAGACCCTGAATAGGGTCAGCAATCTTGGAAAAGAAAAAAAAGTTGGGCGTAACACACTGTGCAATATAAAACTATACTACAAAGCCATAGTATTCAAAACAGCATGGCATTGGCACAGAAACAGGCAGATAGGTTAATGGAATGAAACAGAGAACTCAGAAAGAAACCCATACCTTCGTGTTCAATTATTATTTGACAAAGAAGGCAATAACATATGATGTAAAGACAATCTTTTCAATAAATGATGTTGGAAAAATTGGACAGATATATGCAAAAAATAATAAATGTAAGTCTCAATATTATAAAAATCCTAGAAGAAAACATAGGCAACAAAATTTCAGATATTTCTCATACCAATATTTTTGCCAATATATCATGTCATACAAGGAAAACCAAAAATAAATAAATAAATGGGACTAAACCAAAAAAAAGCATCAGCAAAATGAAAAGGGAATCTACTGAATGTGAGAATATATTTTCCAATGATAAAACCTGATAAGGGGCTAATTTCCAAAGTATATAAATATATATGTTACTCAACAAGTAGACGAACAACCCAGTTAAGAAATGGGCAAAGGACCTAAACAGAAACTTTTCCAAAGAGGGTATACAGATAGCCAATAGACATATGAAATAATGTCCAATGTCACTAATCATCAGTGAAATATAAATTAAAACTATGATGAGGTATTACCTCACAACTGTCAGAATGGTTCTTATCAATACATCAACAAACAACAAGTATTGGCAAGGATGTGGAGAAAAGGGAACCCTTATGCACTGTTGGCAATGCAGATTGGTGCAGCCACTGTGGAAGCAGTATGGGGTTTCCTCAAAACCCAGCAATTCCACCTCTGGAAATATATCTGAGTAAACCTGTAACATTCATTTGAAATAATATATGCACCCTTATATTCATTGCACATTTGTTTATAATAGTCAATATCTGGAAACAGCCCAGGTGCCCATCAGTAGATGAGTGGATAAAAAGCTGTGGTACATTTATACAATGGAGTATTATGCAGCTGTAAAAATGAAAAAAAAATTGTATGTTTTGTGAGAGCATGGGTGGATTTTGCGAAGTAAAATAAGCCGGTCAGAGAAAGAAAAGTACCATATGATCTCACTTATATGTGGAATCTAATGAACAAAATAAAATGATAAACAAAATAGAACAAAAGAGGCATAGACACATGAAACAGACCAACGGCTATCAGATGGGAGGGGGTTTAGGGGGCTGGATGACAGAAGATGAAGGGATTAAGCAAAAATATTATATATATTATATATAGACTATATATTACATGTCATAGACATGTATACGCATGTGTGTGTATACATACGATCTCACATAGACACAGACAACAGTGTAGTGGTAGCCAGGGGGAAGAGGGGAT
>NW_028083827.1:0-1314 GCF_014824575.4 Sturnira hondurensis | reverse complement strand
TCCGCCATGATGTGCACAGGCCACCCAGGCCACGGTGCTGCTTCCACCCCTCCGGTCCTCTCTGAGTTGCTGAGTGAGGGGGCGCTGCAAGCCCACACTCCACAGCTGCCACCTCTGCTGGTCTGGGCCCTGCCTGCGGCTCCTGTCTCTGCCCTTCCCCGTCCTCCCACCCCTGGTCACTCCCATACACCCACCTCCCTGGTGCGTGGATCTCCCAGACAAGCGTGTGTGCTGAGCAGGGAGTTCTTCACTGAACGGCAGGTGTACAGCTTGTTGTAACTTTAAGGGGAGAGATCAGGAAGTCGTCTCACGGGGCCACACGGCCGCCGTCACTCTTGTGCTTTGTTTTTCATGCCACCTCTGAGTTCTTGGTGTCAGCTCCATCCATTCTTCTCATGCACGTCATTCCAAAAGGTGTCGTTGTCTGTTTCTGGCCAAACAGATCATAGAGCAAATCAGAAGCCAGGAGATGAGGGGAGGCGAGCAGACCGTCCTATGTGGCAAGGTGGGCAGCCCGCAATAGCAACGCGAGCTATGAAAAACGAACAGCTGGCACCTCCAGTGGCCCCCGCTGCCCAGCCCTGCCCAGGGTCTCCCCGTCTCCCTGCAATCCACCAACCAAGGGTCAATGCCCGGCAGCCCAGGGGCTTCTGGGCCCCACCACAGCACCAAGTCTCCCTTCTGTCCTGACTGGTGGTGGGCGTTAGTCATTTGGATATCACGTAGGGACCTAGGGGAGCATCGCTTTAATAACTGAGGAAGCTGGCTAATTTCCCCCTCCCACAATATCAGATGTAAGAAATAAAAAAAATCTGGACTTCCGCCAAGATGGAAGCACAGGTGGAAACACTGTGCCTTCTCCCACAAACAAGTTTGAATACAACAAAGGCTTGGAGAACAAAGACACAGCCAAAGAAGAGAAAATTGAATTATACGGAAGTCTGACAGCAACGTTCAACCGGGACCGGTAAGAGGGGCGGAGCCAGCAGCAGAGCAGGGTCGGACACGAAAGATCCCACAACCCAGGCAAACCAATAGTGATGGAAAGGAAACTGGGACTCAAATCAATGGAATGGACCAGAAGGAAGAACCAAACATCCAACCAGAAAAGAATGAAGAAATGAGAATTCAAAAAAATGAGGAGAGGCTTAGGAACCTCCAGGACATTTTTAAATGTTCCAACATCGGGATTAATAGGGGTACCAGAAGGGGGAAGAAACAGCCACGAGTGGAAAACTTATTTGAACAAATAATAAAGGAGAGCTTCCCCAGTCTGGCAAAGGAAATAGACTTCCAGGAAATCCAAGAAGCTCA
>NW_028083826.1:0-20413 GCF_014824575.4 Sturnira hondurensis | reverse complement strand
TGAATACACACCAATAAATGGGATTGCTGAATCATATGGAAACTCTATTTTTTTATTTTTTGAGGAACTTCCATACTATTTTCCATAGCAGCTGTACCATTTTATGTTCCCACCAACAGCACACCAGGGAAGAACCCAATAATTTAAAGATGCATTTTTACTAGATACATTTTTACTACTACTTTTAATGTAAAATAGAGGAAGATTTCTTTTTCCTTTAAGTGCAATAAAGGAGGCCAAAAAATTTAGTTTCAGAAAAAAAACAGTCTAAAATAAAGTAAGAGAAGTACATTTTTCCCTGCATACTTTTCCTTGGTACAAATATACAAAATTGATCTGTACCTCCTTCAAACAGTTTTCGTGTTGCCACTCCAGTGCATTTTTATGGATCAGAGATAGGGATGTAGTTACAAAATTCAAATATGGCTATAAAGAAATTTTTAGGCAACATTAATGTGTTTTTAATTAGGAGCCTTGACTTATTCCCTGTTTTGAGTTGACTGTATACTATACTTTGGTTTGAAAACTACATGTGCTAAAAAAATATCCCTTGTTCCACCTTATTCCTCACAAACACTGTCTCCCTTCTTCGAGGAGATTTCTAAAGTATGAGCACCAAGGAATGATTTGTTAGCACATACCCAGCATTGACCTTACTTGGGGGAAGGTGATTGTTATACCAGGGCCTCTTAAAAGCATAGGGGCTGGTGGATAATATGAAACATAGTCAGGCAGCTGAGACACTTCCATCAGAGGCTATTTCTAAGTCTGGGAATCTGTTCTTCCCTATCTTGGATACTTTGTAAAGCCAGGACACTTTCTTCCCAGCTTTCACCATAATATTTTAATAATACATGTCTTAGCCTTAAATTACTTAGGTCGCTGAGGCATTATTTGCGATTTGTGGGCAGAGATAAATGAGTTCTGTATTAGCAGGTATGGGGATTATACGTTCATAGTATCCTGGGGAGCTAAAATTAACAGAAAGGTAGATGGTTAAAACTTTTTCTAACTGGGATTTAGCTTTACAGGGAGTCTCCAGCTGGAAGGCAAGAGCCTTCTTCCCCCTCTTCTCTCCAATAACCCAGTATTTTTCCCACCTGTTCTTTTGAGGTCCTTTAATAACAGTGATTTCATTGGCTGCCCTTGAAGGTATTTAATCTCGGAGGCAATCAAAAATGAATATGGATTAGATTATTCCATTAGATCACACTGCAGTGAATATTTCTGAGCTTTGCCCAAACAGAAATTTATTTAAAAAGCTAAAATTATATAGGTAATTGAACAGTGGTTCCAATCACTGTCTCATACCTCTGTGTCAGCCTTCTGCCTATTGATACATAGTGACAGTCAGTTTCTGCTGCATGGGACAGCTTTTGGACATTTAGAATTAGAGCAGAAACCAAGACATTGCTTGCTGCATAGAGCAGAGGTTCATAAACTCATTGAAACAGCAGATGATGAACCCCATACCCAGAGATTCTGATTTAGTAGACCTGCATTAGAACCAAGATATCTGCATTTTGTAAAAGATTTTATTTATTTACTTTTAGAGAGGGAAAGGAGGGAGAGAAACTTCAATGTGTGGTTGCCTCTCATGCACCCTGCACTGGGGACCTGGCCTGCAACCCAGGCGTGTGCCCTGTCTGGGAATTGAACCAGAGGCCCTTTGGTTCAGAGGCTGGACTCAATCCACTGAGCGACACCAGCCAGGGCAATATCTGCATTTTTTGTTAACACCTGGGGTGATTCTGATACAGATGATACAAACAGACCATATGTTGAGAAATATCCCAGTGGTTTATATCGGGATATACCTAGGGATAATGTTAAATAATCATGCAGATGCCCAGCCTTATTGCAAACCCAGTGAATAAGAGCCTACAGATGTAAGACCAAGGCATCTTTTTAACAAGTTTTCAGGGAGATCGTGATGAACCATTGTCTTATCATTAAGGTGACCCTATCCCCACTTTTAATAACTTTATTGAGGTGTAATTTATATATTATATACTTCATTTGCTTAAATTACACAAGTTGATTTTTTGGGGTAAATTTTCCAAGTTGTGCAGTTATCACCACAATATAGTTTTTGAACACTTCCATCACCCCATTAAAATTCCTCATGTCCATGTATGGTGAATCCCTGTTTCTACTCCCCATCCTATGCATGTTTTGACATTTCATATAAATGGAATTATCTGAGGGTTTTTTTTTTTTTAGTCAGCCTTCTTTTACTTAGCAAAATGTTTATGACATTTATACTAGTTTTCAGTTACTGCTCTACCGAATTAGCACAAACCTCCTGTCATAAAACAATATGAATTATCTTATAGAACCAAAGGTCGGAAGTCCAAAGAGGGATTTATGAGGATAAAATCCAAGTATCATCAGAGATGCGTTCCTTCTGGAGGCTCCAGGGGAAAATCCATTCCTGTTTTTCCAGCTTTTAGAGGCCACCAGCTTTTTTTAGCTCATGGTCACACCACTCTGACCTTTGTTTTCATTGTCCCTCTTACAAGTACCCATGTGATTAGTTAAGGATCTTGAGATGAGAATATTGTACTGGACCCAATATAATCACATCTGTAAAAGTCCCTTTTGTTGAATAAGGCATTCACGGAGTCCAGAAACTAAGAATAGATATCTTTATTCTGCCCATATAAGGTTCATTCGTGCAGTAGCATGTATCACTATTTTGGTTTTTTTTTATTGCTGAATAGTACTCTATTATATAGACACACTGCATTTTGCTTATCCATTCACCAGTTAAAGCGTATTCGTGTTGTTTGCACTTTTTCGCTATTATAATTAATGCTGCTATGAACATTCACATGCAAGTCTTTGAGAGAAAGTGTTTCTATTTCTCCTGAATAGGTATCTAAGAATGGAATTGGTGGGTCATACAGTTTGTTTATTTTATCCTGATTTAATTACTAATAGTTCCTCCCTTTAGTCTCATAATTGCCTTGGTTTGGGAAATAAATTGTATGGTCACCTTAATTATAGTAGCTTATACAACAGAAAGCATATCAAGCAATGTAGACCCATCACCCATCCCCAAAATGTTCAGGTGGCATTAGTAACACTAATAATAAATTTGATATAGAAGCATGGGAAGTAACTCCAGTTCTTAGTGTGGAGAACTTTCCAAACTTAGAGATATTTTTAAACTAAATGAAAACAGAACAAAAAAACATATGCCAAAAACATAAGTGTTGAAGGATGGAAGGCAGGAAAGAAAAGGAAAGCAACCAGGGGCCTAAATTTAGTGCGTGGATATTTCTATCTGTGAAATCCTCACATTAAAAGGCCAGGCAGGCCGCAAAGTGTAGGCACAAGTAAGTAAGGAGAATCTAAAATCTAGAAAGAATGTAGTAAAAGCAGGTAAGAGGAATTATAATTTCTCTTAAAAATTACTACAGGACATATGAACCCTGCCAAGTAGGGCCCTTCCCTACCTGCCACGGGGTTACTCACCTCTCCAGAGTTGTCTCTGCATGACCCCAACCATACATTCTCCACTAGTCCATGTCTTCCCACTTTAGTCAGCTTCAAGACTTTTGTGCTTCCCTCTCCCCACAACTTCTTTGATGGTCACCATGAAGATCAACCCCTTCATGATGTCAGACTGCTGAAAAAAAACAAGCTGTGGCAGAAGTACAACATCCACTCCATGCCTATCCACAAGGAGAAGTCAGTCCAGGTGGTTTTAGGACACTACAGAGGTCAGCAAATAGGCAAGGTAGTACAGGTGTAAAGAAAGAAATATGTCATCTACATTGAGGAAGTGCAATGTAAGAAGGCTAACCATACCGCTGTCCATGTGGGCATTCACCTGAGTAAGGGGGGTATTACCAGGATAAAACTAGACAAATATTGGGAAAAAATTCTTGAATGCAAAGTCAAATCTCAGAAATTTTGAAAAGAGAAAGGCAAATACCAGGAAGAACTTATTGAGAAAATGCAGGAATAAGTATAACCTGTTACACGACCATAGTTTAGCTCTAGATTCTTAGCCTGGTGTGTACTCTTTTGAAAGTTTTCAAGATGTCTCTGGGATATTTTGTTTCCTTCCAGCTTTGTAATCGATATGGAACTCTGTAAATGTGTTGTTGCCATTTTGATTAATTTTATGAATAAAAATGGAAACGTTTTCTTAATTCCAAATGAATAAATAAACAAATAAAAATGACTGCAGCTCTGGCCGGTTTGGCTCAGTTGGTTACAGTGCTCTCTCTCACTCTCTTCCCCCCCCTCCTCACTCTCAAAAAAGCAATGGAAGAAATGTCCTTGGGTGAGGATAAAAAAATATAATGGCAAATTTTCTGTCCTTTGTTTTTTTGTGTGTGAGCAGGTAAGAATATAAAGGCTACACTGCTGATACATCCTTGCTACTACATAGGGGCAGAGGCTAAGCTAGCAAGCCCCAAAGTTTACTGTGCACAGAATCACCTGGAAATTTATTTAAGTGAAGGTTCCTGGATTCCAAACCCTGGAGATTGTGATTCAGTTGGAGTGCTGGAGAAGCCAGGAATCTGCATTTTAACTGGTACCCACATAATAACACTTCCGAAGTCATTTTAGGGCTCCTGGTCAAGAGAGCAGCCTAGGTAAATGGTATACTATTCTCATCTTCCCATGACCATTTCAAAATTACAACTAAACTACAGAACAACCATCATTCAGAAGCACCTGAAGACTAGCTAAACAGAAGTCTGATCCCTCTCTGAGGAGCACGGGGTCCCCCAGATCAGGGTTCCAGTGCCAGGAGGAGAAGTTCCTATAACGTCTGACTTTGAAAGCCAGTGGGGGTTATGGCTGAGTGAGACATAAGGCTGCTGGTACCCCAGGAGTTCCTCTTAAAGGGCCTACTTATGGACTAATTCTAACTCACTTCCTTTGAGCTCCAGCACTGGGGCAGCAGCTCAAAATGCAGGGGACGTACTAGGAGGAACTGAGTCATCTAGCTTCAGGGTGAAGGCTGGAGGGGCAGCTTTCTCCCAACAGGAGTGCTAGCAGAGGCCATTGTTCCTTGATGGGCCCTCCCCCAACCCACACCCCCTAGCCAGCAACATGGTTAACCATTCTCCCAGCTTCACCCAACCTACCAGCTTAACCAAGCTCCTTCCAATGGATTTTCTACACAAATGGCCTAACTTGGCTCATGCTGAAGATTCCTAAAATCTCTCAAAGGTTCACAAACAACCTGTATTCAACCTTAATGTGCCCTGTACTTCTTGCTAAGTGATCACAGGCTTGGCACTAGCAGCAGCCAGCCTCAGGTCCTAGCTTAGCCTCTCTCAGATACCTCAAAGGTACGGGGCCCAGGAGAAGTGCCAACCATGTGTAGATTACTTTGTAGGACATTCTGAGAGGTCCTGGGCTGGGTACACGTGGCAGCTGCACCTCCCAAGAGACCTCAGAACCAACATACCTGGTTACCATTTGCAGGCAACTCCACAGCAACACCCAACGCCCTGCACAAGTGACACACTCAAAGGGTAGATGCAGTAGGCATCAGAGTCCTGATAAAGCGAGTCCAGCAAACCCAGAACTGTGAAACACTTTATGATATGCCCAGAGAAAAGATAAAGTCTTGGGAGCAAATTAGTTGGTTATGTATGTCAGTTATGAAGGGAAGACATTTGCATTGTGTAGACATTTGTTGGTTGTATGTGTAGGTATGATAAGCGACTTAGGAATGGGGAAATTTTGGTTTAAGGTAAATAGTTATAAGCCAGTAAGTAATGCATAAGTTAAACCTGTTATTTCAGAAACTACAGATAAGGTCCAATCTGGTTCCTGGGAGAGAAAACCGACCTCCAGTGGCACAGTTAAAGACCACTGCCTGGGGCACAGCTGGAGACATTTGAGCCACTGTGTTTCTGGGGGAGACAGATGACCACCTGGGAATAGCTAACTGCCCAGGGTAAGAATACCATAGTTTTGAAAAATGTAATTTTCCCTGAATTTCAAAACCCCTCACTGTACTATAAAAAGGACACTTCTGTGTTATAAAAAGCTGCCTTGAAAGAAAATGTAAGATGGTCTGTTAGGGTATGAACCCGCAATTTTCTCAGATTGCGGGCCATCTGACTAAAGTGCCCATTAAGATTCAATTCCTGTTTCTGCTTATTGGGTTCTGAAAGTGACAGGCAGCACGAATGCTGGTCTTTACTAGCTTAAGTTATACACCTTACAGAAACAAATTCTACCTGTAAATTAGAAGAGGATTGCTAGTATTTGTATTTCCTAAGCACACCTTGGTACAAGTAGAAATCCTTTTTCTTTTTTTAATTTATACCCTCTCATGTAATTTTTCACTATGCAATATTTTATTTAGTAATATGCATTATTCTTTCAGTGGGGCTCTTTTTCTGCTGGAATAAATACTTAAGAAAAAACTGTACCATAAAAGCTCATTCTCCTTCAAAGACCATATACTCCTATGCTACCGTTCACACATTGGCTTATAGAAAATACTTTCAATAATTCTTTTGCTATCAATCAGTTCATGGAATTGATATATAACATACATACTTCAACATAGTGCTGACAACATGACATAAGATCTGAGACACCACTCATTTCATATTGTCCTGATCTGAGTACAGTCATAAGGCGCTAAGCAGTGGAGATTTCTTTTGTTGGAAACCACTTCATATGACTATGTCACTCATAAAATGCTGTAATATGAAATATTTTGATTCCTGAATAATTTATTAAAGTGCAAATGCTTCACTGCCATAGTATCAGTGTGGAATGCTCTTGGAATCCCGAAAGTGTACTTTTAGGTTTCTATTCACTTAGACATTCACAATTCTATACTAACTAACAGAGTACAGACTACATGCATTTTGTAGTTTCGCTGTGCTTTTCCCCTGGAGAAAATCCACTGGGGAAAACTGTGTATGGATACCTACAGCATTTAACAAGTGTCACAGTCCTATGCCGGTGTTCACAGATTAGTTGACAGAAAGATAATTCAAGAGCCCTTTTGCTATCAGACTTACCACTAAAGTGACATTTGAGAAAATTACTTCAACAGCGGTCCTGAAAACACTATGTATTACCATAGACACCATTAATTTCCACCTCTATTGCAATGAGTATATTGACCTGGCATGACAAAACTGCAGACAGAGTTTGCTTAAAACTCTCTTCATAGGAAACACGCTTATTCCCAAGTAATGAGGAAGGGTTCAAACAATCCATTAGTGTTCTCTCAGAAAGAAATGAACTTGGTGACAGAAAGTGGACTGTAGGTTCATACTTATTTTGATATTGACTAAATGGCTTTGCACTAGTCCGGTAGTATATAGTCCATGCACATCTCAGCTTTCCTATGCTTTAATATGAGAAAGAATACTTTGGAAGTACCTGTACTGCAGAAGCTCTTTCCAATTCAAGGTGCCACAGTCATGCATCTGTTCACTGATTTGAGGACAAAAAGGTGTTTCCAGAGCTCTTTTGCTATCAAACTTACCACAAAAGTTATATCTCAGAAAGAGTGTTCAACACAAGTGTTAAAACAGTCTGTACGATGAGAGACAGCATTCGTTTTATCTTCTACTGAAATCAGTACCTTGTCCTGGGTTTAGAAATACCACCGAACGTGCATGCTTAAAACCTGCTGTGTAGAAAACAATCTCATTATGGAGTGATTTATAATAGTTCAAAAGATTCATTACTATTTTATCATAGAGAAATGCACTGAGTGACTGAAAGTAAACTACTAACTTCAAGTTCATTTTGACACTCTCAAATCTTGTTGTCCAACTCACAGAGAAGGCTGTGCTTTCACATCTTAGAGGGCTATGTTATTCAGCTGGAGAAAAATAGTTGGGAGGAAACTCTAGGAGCTCATTCTTTCCCAAAGATCACACAGTCCTATGTGAGTGTTCAGACACTTGGTAAGGAAAATAATTTCAGTACGTCTTTCGCTATCCCCGACTCCTTGCAATTGGTATTTAAGAGACATACTTCAACAGAGACCTGAAAACAGTTCACAGTATCTGAGAGGCTACTCATTAAATCTTCTGTTGAAATAAGTACAGTCCCCATAAGGCATTAAACAGGGCAAATGGGTTTTGTTGGAAACCTGTTTCATACAAAATGTTTTCATTCCCAAGTAATTGAAAAAAGTGAAAACTATTCACTATCATATTATCAGAGTGGAATGCTCTTGGAGCCCCATAAGTGTATTTTAGTTTTCTATTCACTTAATTCCTTCACAATTCTGTATGAGGTTACATAGTACAGACTACATGCATTTCCTACTTAGGCTATGATTTTCTCCTAGAGAAAATCCATTGGGGGAAAACTGTGGTATGGATGCTTACAGCGTTTCATAAGTGACATAGTCCTATGCTTGTGTTCGCGCATTAGTTGATAGAAATGTACTTCAGCAGCCCTTTCGTTATCAAACACACTATGAAAATGACATTTCAGAAAAATACTTCAACACAAGGGCTGAAAACACTACATGTTACCACAGACACCATTTATTTCAATTTGCTCTGAAAGGAGTATGTTAACCTAACATGATAAACACTGCAGACGGACTTGGCTTAAAACACTCTTCATAGGAAACGTGCTTATTATTCCCAAGTGCAAGGGTTCCAACAATTCATTAGTGTTCTTTCAGAGATAAATGGACTTGGTGTACTGTAGGTTCATATTCACTTCGATATTGACAAAATGGTTTTTCCAAAGTCAGGTAGTACACAGTCCATGTACATCTCCACTTTCCTACAGTTTCATACCGGGTAGAATACTTCGGAAATACCTGTACTGCAGAAGCTCATTCTACTTCAAGATGCCACTGTCTTACACATCTGTTCACTGATTTGGGGACAGAAAAGTGTTTCCAGAAGCTCCTTCACTATCAAACTTTTCACAGTTGTATTTCAGAAAAATACATGAACAAAAGTGCTACAAACAGTCTGCATTGTGAGAGACACCATTCCTTTGTCTTCTACTTTAATGAGTACAGTCATAAGCTACTAGGAGTTTTTTTTGTTGTTGTTGTTGAAACCCACTTCATGTTAAATATTTTGATTCCTGAGTAATTTATTAAAGTGCAAATGCTTCACTAACATATTAACATATCATTGGAATCCCGAAAATGTACTTTTAGGTTTTCTAACACTTAGACATTCACAATTCTGTACTTAATTACATAGTACAGTGTACATGAATTTATAGTTAGGCTATGCTTTTTTCCTGGAGAAAACCCTAACCATAAAAATAACCCTAACCCTAACACTAATCCTAAACCTAATCCTAGCCTTAGCTTTAGGCTTAGTTCTAACCATAGCCTTTGTCCTAATTCTTTCCATAATATACCCTGAACTTTAACCCTAGCCCTAACCCAATTATTAACCAAAATTCTAACCCTAACCCTAACTCTAACCCTAGATGAAAACCTAACCCTAACCCTACCCCTAGTTCTAACCCTAACCCTAACACTAATCCTAATCCTAATCCTAATCTTAACCCGAGCCCTAGACCTCACCTTAGTCTTACAGTAACCATAGCCCAATCCCTAGTTGTAATCACAACCCTAATTCATGCCTTAATTCTAAACCAAACTGTAGCCCTAGACCTAACCCTAACACAAATCCTAACCCTACCTATAGCCCTAGCCCTTAAACTAACACTAACATTAACACTAACACTAACACAAACCCTAGTCCTAACCCTAACCCTACCCTTAAACCTAGCACTAGCCCTAACCCTAGCCTTAACCTAATTCTAAACATAACCATAGCTCTAGCCTTACCACTAACCCTAACCCTAACCCCAGACATAGACCTGACCCTGAACCAAACTCTACTCTAATCCGAGCCCTAACTTTAGCCCTAACCCTAATCCTATCGCTACCCCTAACCCTAGCCCTAACTTTAACCCTAAACCTAACAGTATTCTAATCCTAATCTGAAACTTAACCCTAATCCTAACTCTAGCCCAAACTGTAGCCCTAAGCCAAACACAAACCCTATACCTACTCCTAACACTAACCCTAACCCTAGTTCTAAACCTAGCCAAAGCCCTACACCTAACACTAGCCCTAACCCTAACCCTAACCCTAGCCTTAACCCTAGGCCTAGCACTAATCCTAGCCCTAGCCATAACACTAGCCCTAACGCTACCCCAACACCTAAATCTAACCCTAACTTTAAGCCTAACACTAGCCCTAACCCTACCTCTAAGGCTATCCCTAGCCCTAACCCTAACCATAAACCTGGCCCAAACCTTAACCCTAACCCTAGTCTTAGCCCTAGCCCTGAACCTAACTCTAACCCTTGCCCTAGACCTAGCCCTAAACCTAACCCTAACCATAGCCCTAACATTAACCCTAAGCCTAAACATAGACCTAGCCGTAATCCTAACCCTAAACCTAAGCCTAAACTTAACCCCTAGACCTAACACTAACCCTAGCCTAAAACTAGCCCTATGACTAACCCTACCCCTAAGTCTAATCCTAACTCCAACCCTGATATTAAACATAACTCAATTCCTAACCCTAATTCTAACCCTAATCCTAACCCTAGCCCTAACCCTAGCGCTAACCATACCCTTAATGCTAGCCTAACCCTAAATGCACCCCTATCCCTATCCTTATATCTAACTCTAAACCTTACCCTAAACCCTAGACCTAACCCTAACACTAATTCTAACCCCACCACCAGCCTTAGCTCTGAACTTAAAACTAACCCTACCCTTAATGCTTACCCTAACAGTTACTCTAGCCCTAGTCCTAACTCTAGCCTTACACTAATTCTAACCATACACCTAGCCCTAGCCTTAGCCCTAACTCTACCTGTAATACTTTAGCCTTAGCCCTGACCCTGACCCTTACCATATCCAAACCCTAGCCCTAGCCTTAACCCTAACCCTATGGCTAACCCTAGCTATAGCCATAGCCATAACATTAACCCAAAGAGTATGCAAAACCTAACCCTAACCATAAAACTAACCCTAACCCTAATCATACACTAAACCTAACCTTTACACTAGCCCTAACCCTAACCCTAACTCAATCTCTTAACCCAAACCCTAACGCTAATTCTAATGCTAAAACTAACCCTAACCCAAACCCTAGCCCTAGACCTAATCCTCACCCTGACCAGAATCCTAACCCTAACCCTATTCCTCGCCCTAGCCCCAGCCCAAAACCTAACACTAACTCTCAAACTCAAAACTTAACCTGATCCCTTACACTATCCCTAAGGATGAACCTAGCCCTAGTCCTAGCCCTCACCCTAAACCTAACCCTATCCTTAGCCCTGACCCTTACCCGGACCCTAACTTTAGCTCTATCCCTAACCCTAACACTAACCCTAACCTTAACGCTAGAAAAACCTATAGACCTAACCCTAGCCCTAACCCACAACCTAAACCTAATCCTATAACTAACCCTAACCTTAAACATAACCCTAACCCTAGCTTAGCAATATGTGTAGCCCTAAACCTAATCCTAACCCTAGCCCAAACCCTAGCCCAAGTCCTAACCCTATTGCTAACCCAAATCCTAACCCTAACCCTAGCCCTAACCTTAACCCTAACAGGATACTAACCCAAATCCTAACCCTAAAACTAACCCTAACCCATACCCTAGCCCTAGCCCTAAACTTAAACCTAATTTAAGGTTTAAGCCCTAAACTTAAACCCTAATCCTAAACCTAACACTAAACCTAGTCCTAGCCCTAACCATAACCATAAAACCCTAACTATAACCCTAACCTAAACATAGCTCTAACCCTAACGCTATCCCTAAGTCTAATTCTACAGCTAACCCTAGCCCTAGCTCTAGCCCTCACCCTAACCATAACTTTAACAGTATCCTGACACTAACCCTAACCCTAACCCTAAATCTATCCCTAGCCCTAACCCAAACCCTAAACATAACCCTTAAATTAACCCTAGGCCTAGCCCTACCCCTAACCCTAGCCCTAAATCTAGACCTAACACTTAATCTATCCCTTACCCTAACCCTAACCCTATTCCTAAACCTACCCTTAAACCTAACCCTAATCCTAACAGTAGCCCTAACCCTAAACCAAATGCTATCCCCAACCGTAACCCTAACCCTAACCCTAATCCTAACCCTAAATGAAACCCTAAACCTAACCCTAGCCCTAGATCTAACCATAACCCTAACACTGATCCTAATACTCACCCTAACCCTAGCCTTAGTCCTAACCCCATCCCTAACCATAACCCTAGCCCTAGCCATAACCCTAATCCTAATTATAACCCTAACCCTGAAATAACCCTAGCCCTAGACCTAACCTAACCCTAGCCCAAACCCTAACCCTAACCCTATTGCTAAACATAACCCGAGTCCTAGTTCTAACCCTAGCCCTAACCCTAAACCTAACCATACCCTAGATATTACGCTAACACAAACTTCAACCCTAACTCAAACACTAACCCTAGCCTTAGCCCTAATCCTAGGCTGAACCGAATTCTAACCATAATCTTAGCCCTAGCCTTAGCCCTAACCCTAACACTAACACTAACACTAGCCTTAGCCCTGAACCTGACCCTCACCCTACCCTAATCTTAGCCCTAGCCCTAGCCCTAACCCTAATCCTAACCCTAACCCTATTACTAGCCCTATCCCCAGCCCTAAATCTAAACCTAACCTAGACTCTAATCCTAACTCTAGCCCTAACTATAATTCTAAGGCTCTCGCTAGCCCTAAGCCTAACACTCACCCTAGCATGAACCCTAATTATAACCCTAACCTTAGCCCTAGCCCTAACCCTAGCATGAACCCTGTTCCTAACCCCAACCAAAACCCTAAACTTAACTTCTATTCCTAACACTAAACTTAGCCTAAACCTGGCTCTAACCCTAACCCCAGCCCTGATCTAATCCGTAAGCTATCATAGCCCTATCCCTAGCCCCCACCCTAAACCTAAACCTAACCATATCCTAAACATAACCCTAGACCAAACACTAAGACTAGCCCTCGATCTACTCCTAGCCCTGTTTCTAACACAAGCACTCATCCTAGCCCTAACACTTACCCTAACTGTTACTAGCCTTAGGCCTAACTTTAGCCTTACCCTAATTCTAACCATACAGTTAGCCCTAGCTTTATCCCTAACTCTAACCCTACAATTAAACATTACCCTAACCCAAACCCTAATCCTAAATCTAACCCTATTCCTAGCCCTAGCCCAAAACCTAAACCTAACCCTAACCCTAACTCTAACCTTAACCCAAGCCCTATCCCTAACCTTAAGGCTAACCCTAGCCCTATCCCTAACATTAACCCTAACCCTAACCATAAACCTAGCCTTAACACTAACCCTAGGCCTAATCCTAGACATAACCCTAATTCTAACTATAATCCTAGCCCTACCCTTAGCCCTAACCATAATCCTAACCATAGTCTTAGCCCTGATCCTAACCCAGACCCTAATCCCAGCTCTAGCCCTAATTGTAATGCTAACCCTAACCCTAATACTAACCATAGCAGAAAACCTAAACCTAACCCTAACCCAAGCCCTGGCCCTAATCCTATCCCTAACCCTAACCTTAAAATTAACACCTATCTTTAACACTACCCCTAGCCTAAACCTAGCCCTAACCTTAACCCTAGCCCTGAGTCTAATCGTAAAGCTAACCATAGTCCTGCCCCTAACCCACACCCTAACCCTAACTCTAACTGTATTCTCAACCTAACCCTAGACCAAACACTAACCCTAACCCTTAACCTACACCTAGCCCCAACCATAGCCCTACCTTAATTCGAACCATAAACAAGCCCTGGCCTTAGCCCTAACTCTAACCCTTACTCTAACCCTACAACTAACACTAACCTTTACCCTAACCCTAGCCCTAGACCTAACCAAAACCCAATCCTAACCCTAGCCCTAACTCTAACACTAAACCTAACTCTAATACTAGCCCTGGCCTTAAAACTAACCCGAATCCTAATCCTAACCCTCACCCTATTTCTAGTCCTAAACCTAACCCTAACCCTAACTCTAGCCCAAACTGTAGCCCTAACCCAAACACAAACGCTATACCTACTCCTAACACTAACCCTAAACCTAGTTCTAAACCTGGCCGGAGCCCTAGACCTAACACTAGCCCTAACCCTAACTCTAGCCCTAACACTAGGCCTAGCATTAACCCTAGCCCTAGCCATAACACTAGCCATAAACCTAAACCTAAGCCTAACCTAGAACTAAGCCTAACACTAAACCTAACCCTAGTCCTAGCCATAACTCTAACTCTAATCCTAAACCCAGCCCTAACCCTAACCTTAACCCTAACCCTAACCCTAGTCGTAACACTAGCCCTAGTCCTAAACCTAACACTAGCCCTAGACCCTAACCCAGCCCTAAACCTAAGTCTAAATGTAAATCTAACACTAACCCTTACCCTAAACATAAATGAAACCCTAACTCTAACCTGAGCCCTAGCTCAGGTTAACCATAACCCTAACTCTAATCCTAAACTTACTTGTAACCCTAGCTTTAACCCTAACACTAGCCCCAACCCTGGCCCTAAACAAAACACAAATCCTAACTAGCCCTACCCGTGACCCTAACTGTAACCCTAAACTTAGCCCTAGCCCTAACCCTAGCTGTAAAACTAACCACAGACCTAACCCTAACACTTACCCTACCCAAGCTCTAGCCCTAGCCTCAATGCTAACCCTAACCCTAGCCCTATCCAAAACTCTAACCATTTCTCTAACCCTAGACCTAGCCTTAGCCCTAACCCTAATTCTAACCTTAACACTAGAATTACGCTAGACCTAATCCTAACACTAAACCTAGCCCGAAGCCTAAACACAACGCTAGCCCTACCCCTAATCCTTACCCTAAAACTAATTCTAAACCGAACATACCCTACACCTAACCTAAAATGAAATCCTGAACCTACCCCTAGCCCTAGCTCTAACCCTAAACCTAATCCTAATCCTAACCCTAATTGTAGCCTTAGCCCTGACCCTAGTTCTACTGTAACCCTAGTCCTAGCCCAAGCTTTAGCCCTAACTCTAACCCTAATTGTATTCCTAACCCTAAAAGTAATCCTAGCCCTAGCCCTGGTTCTAGCCCTAACCCTAAAGTTAACCCTAGCCCTCACCCTAAAACTTACCCTAAGTGTATTCTAACCCTTACCTTAACCCTAAAACTAAACCCAACCCTAACCCTAACCCTAACCCTAACCCTAGCCTTAGCCCTGACCCTGATTTTAACCCTAAACCTAACCCTGAAACTAGACCAAACCCTAACCCTACCCCTATCCCTAACTCTAGCCCTAACCCTAACCATAGACCTAACCCTAACTCTAAGCCTAACCCTAGCTCTAGCATTAGCCCTAACTATACACTAACCCAAGACCGAACCCTAACATTAACCCTAATCCCAAACTTATGACTTGTCCAAGCTGTAAACTTCACCCTAACCCTATCAATAACCCTATCCCTAACCCTAACCCTAAGCCTAGCCTTAGGACTGATCCTAATTCTAACCCCAACCCTAACCCAAGACCTAACCCTAAACCTAACCCTAACCCTAAATGAATCCCTTACCCTATCCCTCGCCCTAGACCTAACCCCAATCCTAACCCTTACACTACTCAAAATCCTAACCCTAAACGTAGCCCTAGCCCTAACTCTTGTTCTAACTGTAAACCTAGCCCTAGCCCTGACCCTAGCCCTAACACTAAACCTAACCTGAACTCTAAAATTAGTTCTAGCACTAGCCCTAATCCTAACACTAAACCTAATTTTAGCCCTAGCCCTGGACCTAGCCCTAACCCTAAAACTAACCCTAGCCCTCACCCTAAACCTAACCCTAAACATATCCTAACACCTGCGAACCAGAGGATCATGGTTCGATTCCCAGTCAGGGCACATGCCTGGGTTGCAGGCCACTTCCCTGCAGGCCAACTCCCAGCAGGGGACGCATGAAAGGCAACCATACATTGATGTTTCTCTCCCTCTCTCCTTCCCCTCTAAAGACAAATAAATAAATAAAATCTTTTAAAAAATTCAATACAGGTATACCACAGACCTTGTATGAAATTGTTCTGTAAAAAAAAAACAAACAAACATATCCTAACACTTACTCTAAACCTAACAAAAAAAATAACCTTAGTCCTAACCCTAACAGTAATCCTAACGGTAGCTCTAGCCCTACTGCAAACCCTAACCCTATCACTAACATTAACCTAGCCCTAACTCTATCACTAACTCTAACCCTAACCCTGACAGTATCCTAACCATAACCATAACCTCAGCCCTAGCCCTAAAACTAACCCTAACCCTAATACTAACCATAACCCTAACTCTAGACTTATCCCTAGGCCTAATCCTAACCCTGACACTAACTCTAACCCTAACCCTAGACCTAACATTAACCCTACCCCTAATTCTAGCCCTAAAACAAACACTAACTGTATACCTAATCCTAACACTACCCCAAACCTGAGCTCTAGCCCTAGTTCAAGTTCTAGACCTAACCCTAGCCCTAACCAAAGCCCTAACCCTAGCCTTAACCCAATCACTAACCCTAAACCTAACCCTAGCCTAAACCATAGCCCTAGCCCTAATGCTAATACTAACCCTAAACCTACCCCTCACTCTAACACTAACCCTAGCCTTAGCCCTAGCCCTAACCCTGACCCTAAACCTAACCCTAATACTAACCTTAGCCCTAGCCCTAGCCCTAGTTTAGTCCTAGTTCTAGACCTAACCCAAGCCTTAACCCTTAATCTAGCCCTAACCCTTGCCCTAGACCTAGCCCTAACCCTAACCCCAACCCTAAACCAAGACCTAACCCTATCCCTATCAATAGCCCTATCCCTATCCCTATCACTAACCCTTACCCTAGCACTAGCCCTTATTCTAACCCTAACCCTAATCCTCAACTTAACCCCTAACCATAACCCTAGTCCTAGTCCTAGCCTAAACCTAGCCCTAACTATCACCCTAGTTCTAAGTCTAATCCTAAAGCTTACCCTAGCCGTAGCCCTTGCACTCATCCTAACCCTAAACCTAACAGTATCATAACTCTAAATCTAACCCTAACCCTAAATGAAATCCTAAACCTAAATCTAGCCCTAGCCAAAACCATAAAGATAACCCTATTCCTAATTCGAACGCTAACCCTAACCATAGCTCTAGGACTAACACCCAACCCTAACACTAACTCTAGCCCAAATACTAACCCTAACCCTAACAAAAACCCTAGACTTAAATGTAACCCTGATTCTAACCCTAACCCTAATTATAGCCCTAACTATAAACATAAACGTAAGACTAGCACTAACCCTAACACTAGCCTCAAACCAGACCCTAACCTAACCCTAACCTTAGCCCTAACCCTAAACCTAATCTGAAACCTAGCCCAAACCCTAACCGTAATGCTAACCCTAAACAAAACCCTAACCCTAGCCCTAGCCCTAACCCTAACCCTAGACCTAACCCTAAAACTACTTCTAGCCCTAGCCCAAATTCTAACCCTAACCCTAACCCTAGACCTAGTCGTAGCCCTAACTGTAATCTTAAACCTAACACTAGACCTAGCCTTAACCCTAGCCGTAACCCTAACCATAGACCTAATCCTAACTGTAAACCCAACCCTAGCTCTAGCCCTAGCCCTAATCAAAACACTAACTAAAGACCTAAAGCTAACACTAACCCTAATCTTAAACATAAGCCTTACCCTCACAGTAAATGTAACACTAACCCTAACCCTATCAATAATCCTATTTCTATCCCTAAATCTAAACCTAACCTTAGACTTAGACCTGACCCTGATTCCAACCCTAACCCTAACCCCAGCCCTAACCCTAACCCTAACCCTAACCCTAGCCTGAGCCCTAACCCTAGCCCTAGCCATGGCCCTAACCTTGACCCTAACCCTCATCCTAATCCTAACCCCTACCCTAGCCCTACCCCTAATTTTACCCAAACTGTAAACCTAATCCTAGCCTTGACCCTAAACCTAACTCTAATCCTAACCGTAAACCAAATTCTAGCCCTAGTTCTGGTCCTAGCCCTAACCCTATCCCTAAACCTAAAGCTAACCCTAGCCCTAACTGTAACCCTAAACCTAGATCTAACCCTAACCTCAACCCTAGATCTAGCCCTAGCCCTAACCCTAACCCTAGCTCTAACCCTAATTCTACCCCTAAACTTAGCCAAAACCCTAACCCTAACACTAACCCTAGCCATAACCCTAACCATAACACAAAACGTAGCCTTAGCCCAAGCCCTAGCCCTAACCCCTACTCTAACACTAACCCAAACCCTAAACCTACTCCTAAGCCTCAACCTCACCCTAGCCATATCCCTACCCTAAACCTAGCCCTAGCCCCAACACGAGCCCTAGGTCTAACCCTAAACCTAAACCAAAACCTAACCCCAGACAAAAACGAACCCTTCAACCGGGACGGGTAAGAGGGGCAGAGCCAGCAGCGGAGCAGGGTCAGGCAGGAAAGATCCCCCGACCTAGGCACCCAGGCAGCCCGGACCCAGTTGGGGTGCGGGGCAGACTGCCTGTGGTTGCACATTCGCGCACAGTGAGACAGACCGCACAGACCCCAGCAGACAAACCCAGTGGTGGAGGGCTGACTGCGGCGGCACATTCGCATGCAGTGGGATGAAACAAGCGGGCCCCGGTGATGGTGGCAGCTGCGGCGGCAGCGGCGGGAGGTGGTAAATGGGGCCACCATTGCTCCTCTTTGATCCCGCCCCCACATACAGTGTCACAGCCCAGCGACTGAATTGCCCTGCTCTGGTGAACACCTAGGGCTCCGATCCTGATACTGATACATAACAAGCATGAACAGTCTAAAAGATGGCTCAAGAAGAACTCAAGGCCCCAGAGCCGATAACTCAAAGTGACCAAGAAATAGCCAGCCTCTCAGATGAACAGTTCAAAACACTGGTCATCAGGATGCTCAAAGAACTGGTTGATTATAGTCACAAATTAGAGGAACATATGAAGGCTAAACTAACTGAAATGAAGGGAAATGCACAGGAAACCAATAGTGATGGAAAGGAAACTGGGACTCAAATCAATGGAATAGACCAGAAGGAAGAATGAAACATCCAACCAGAAAAGAATGAAGAAATGAGAATTCAAGAAAATGAGGAGAGGCTTAGGAACCTCCAGAACATCTTTAAACGTTCCAACATCCGAATTATAGGGGTACCAGAAGGGGAAAAAACAGCCACTAGTGGAAAACATATTTGAACAAATAATAAAGGAAACTTCCCCTGTCTGGCAAAGGAAACAGATTTCCAGGAAGTCCAGGAAGCTCAGAGAGTCCCAAAGAAGTGGACCCAAGAGGAACACACCAAGGCACATCCTAATTACATTAGCCAAGATTAAAATGAAGGAGAGAATCCTAGAAGCAGCAAGAGAGAAGGGGACAGTCACATACAAAGGAGTACCCATCAGACTGTCAGTGAATTTCTCAAAAGAGATCTTACAGGCCAGAAGAAGCTGGAAAGAAGTATTCCAAGTCATGAAATCCAAAGACCTACAGCCAAGATTGCTCTATCCAGCAAAGCTTTCATTTAGAATAGAAGGACAGATAAAGTGCTTTTCAGATAAGGTCAAGTTCAAGGAGTTCATCATCATCAAGCCCTTACTATATGAAATGCTAGGGACTTATATAAGAAAAAGAAGAAGAAAAATATTAACAGTTAAAGGACAGCAAACTCACAATTATTAACAAACACACCTAAAACAAAAGCAAACCAAGAGGACAGCTAGATCAGGAGTTTCCATAGAAATGAAGAACACATGGAGGGTTATCAACAGGGGAGTGGGAGGAGGAGAAGGGGGGAGAAGGTACAGAAAATAGCATAGAAAGTAGGTACAAAATAGATAGGGGAGGGCAAGAATAGTGGGGGAAATATAGAATCTAAAGAACTTAAGACAAGTGGTTCTAAACTAAGGGGGGGGGATAATGGAGGGGAAAGGGGTGTGCAGGGTGGAGGGGAATGAAGAGGAGGAATAGAACAACAGTAATGGTATAATCAATAAAATATATTTTTTAAAAACCCTAACCCAAGCCCTAGCACTAACCCTATTTCTAACCCTAACTGCAACCCTAACTCTAAACTAACCATAAACTTAACCCTAGCCCTAGCCCTATCCTACCCTAAATGAAGCCCTAACCCTAACCCTAAACCTGAACCTATCTCTAGCCCTAATCCTACACCTAACCCTAAACCTAACCCTAACACAAAACCTAACCCTACCTCTCAACCTAGATTTAGCCCTAATCCTTAAAATAAACCTAGCCCTAACCCTAGTCCTACCCATAAACCTACGCTAATCTTAACCCTAACCCTAACTCTAACCGTAAACCTAACCGTTGCATTATCCCTAACCCTAAACCTTACCCCAGACCTAGC
>NW_028083825.1:0-1495 GCF_014824575.4 Sturnira hondurensis | reverse complement strand
GGCTGTTCGTGCCTATTCCATAGCAGGATCGGAGCCCTAAGGTGTTCACTAGTGCAGGGCAACTAAGTCGCTGGATTGGGACGCTGTATGTGGGGGCGGGGTCAAAGAGGGACTATGGTGTCCTGTCTGCTGCCTGCCACCTCGGCCCTTACCAGTGCCGCAGTTGCTGCCATCACCGGGCCCACCCGTTTCGTCCCACTGCACGCGAGTGTGCCACCGCCGTCAGCCCTCGCTCCCTGGGGCCTGCGTGGTCCGTCTCACTGTGCATGAATGTGCAACTGTGGTCAGTCTGCCCCGCACCCCAACTGGTTCCCGTCTGCCTGCGCGCCTGGGTCGGGGGACCTGTCCTGCCCAACCCAGCTCTGCTGCTGGCTCCGCCCCTCTTACCGTCCCCGATGAACGGTTAGATGTAGTCGGACTTCCGTATAATTCAATTTTCTGTCCTTTGGTTGTGTCTTTGTTTCTCCAAACCTTTGTTTTATTCAAACTTGGTTGTGGGAGAAGGCACAGTGTTTCCACCTATGCCTCCACCTTGGTGGAAGTCCCCTCTATGTTATCATATTCTGACTAGTTGTACACCAGTAATACTTGCTATGGTAACTGAATTCAGATGAAAAGGTTTTAACACCTAGAACCTTAAAGAACAAAAAATAAAATGAATTTCAAATTATATATATATAATTTGTGTATATATATAATTAATATATATATATAATATATTATATATATATATATAATGACAGGGTGATTGATCAAAGGTTTTCAATAAAAATTACTTTCATTAAGACAATTTTTTCTGGGTGAAGTAAAATGGAAAAGTGAGTTAAAAGAAGCATATATGTAGATAGATGGATATAGATGGATCTATATAATAGGAGAATGATATAAAAAAAAGAATTTTCAAATGCTGAAAAGTATTCTGTATGTGTTTTTACCTGGACATGGTGATGATCCAATCATAGTGTTATTTAGATACCACTGAATGCAATTAAAGAGAAATATAATCATTTTCCTCAAAATATCAATATTTGTAGTATAGCAGAAATTGTATTCTTGACAATTTTAACTTACAATAAAATTTTTTGGTGTTAACTTTCAAAAGCGTAATGGATAGTACCTAGATTTTTAAAGTTCATTCATTTAAAGTTCATTTTAGGGTTATATGAGTAAAAAACTTTGAAGACTAGTGCCTCTAAACCTAATAATGGTAAAGGACCATTTTTTTTCTGAGAATCCACACTTTTGTGGAATAAGTGGTCTGACTGCACTTGACTATTTCAAAGCCCTCACCCACATGTGACTCAATATGCAAGTTCCACAAGACATGAACTTGTCTATTCCCTGTTCAACAAGATTTGTACATTCTGTTTTTTCAAAGTGTCCACCTGTTTTTGACACTCCTTTCCTCAAAAGGTGGAGTCCAACTTCCCTCCCCTTGAGACTGGACTGGACTGAGTGACTTGTTTCTATGAATAGAATAGGGCAGAAGTTACCA
>NW_028083824.1:0-716 GCF_014824575.4 Sturnira hondurensis | reverse complement strand
TCATGAAACAGCACCAAGCAATTACCCTAAATTAAAGCCCACGTCCCGACATGCCCTGCCTCTGCATGCACAGCTCCAATCCACTTCCCATGCATCACTCTCCATGCTAACCGGCAGTCCAAGATCACTAAGCCAGACACTCTCAGAAAGCATCCGGTGGGGGGAAAGAGTCAAAATGATAGAATAACAGGAGCAATGCTTTTATAAAAAGAGAATATTCATAAAAAAAAAACAAAGGACATCTTGGAAGTCAAAAATGTAAGGGTAGAAAATTAAAAATCAATCAAAGTTTTGGAAGATAAAGTTGAGCAAATATCTCAGAAAGTAGGTCAAAGGAAAACTGATAGAATATAGAAATAGAATATAGAATTTCTATTTCTATTTCTATATTCCAGAATATAGAAAACACAACACTAAGGAAACCAGAGAATCAATGTTGGGAACTGCTCTGCCTGGTTTCAGGAGTTGTAACTGCCCCCCTGCCCATGGCTAAGACTGAGTGAGCGACCTCCAGAATGTGAGCCACTAAGGAGACAAAGCTTATCTCTGGCAGCAACGCTGTTTCTGCTTCATCCCCTACCCCCAACACTTGGTCTGTTAGTCAGAGACAGGTACGACCCCTCAGAGGAGGGGCAACCTAAGCCAGACATGATCACTTGGGAGGCCATCAAGGAAGGACTCAGGGGGCTTCAACAAAGAGGGAGTGATGGACCCTC